>NC_139991.1:67056438-67108061 GCF_964263955.1 Coregonus lavaretus
ACTGTCTAGACACATGCGGTACAGAACCCTGGGGGAGGAGAGACAACGTGACACACTCTACTTTTCCTGTTCCTGTCTCTTTCTGGCTGGTTCAATCAATAGTCTGTCTGTGTGTGTGTAACTATGCATGGTATTGACCAGACATATAAGTACCGGTACCTAGCCATATACAGGTAGAGAGATCTCTATATGTCTTGTTTTGTTTTCACTATGCCAATTGTAAGTCATTTGGATGGATACACTAATTTAAACGACCACTTCGTTTTAGCATTATCCAACTGGTTGAGGCAATATCTAGACGACATGTCTGTAGTAGACTAGCCGTGGTAATACTGCATCTGCTTACAGCGTGGTGCTTAACCCATACCCTGAAAATAAATATCTGTATGGCCAGAGATCACATGTCCCTATATTGCATGGATCACTACACCACAGGGTCAAACTGACCTCTAACCTCTGACTCTAACACCCAGGACCCCATCACTCAGTCAGCCCAGGAGACAGTATGTGACGTCACATAGGGCTGTATTCAGTGGCCCAGTGTGTTTACGCAACAGTGACAATCACAGCAGCAGAACTGAGTCACTCTGGGATCAATACAGCAGGCTAGTACCATTTATCATCACCCACTGCCAGTCTGCCACACACACCTGCCTTTGCCTGGCTGGCTGCTCCTCAGGTCTCTCTGGTGTCTCTCTCGTCTCTGTAGCTGGTCTATTCTCTCTCTCTCTCGTCTCTGTAGCTGGTCTATTCTCTCTCTCTCAAATCAAATCAAATTTTATTGGTCACATGCGCCGAATACAACAGGTGCAGACATTACAGTGAAATGCTTACTTACAGCCCTTAACCAACAGTGCATTTATTTTAAATAAAACAACAACAAAAAAAGTGTTGAGAAAAAAAAAGAGCAGAAGTAAAATAAAGTAACAGTAGGGAGGCTATATATACAGGGGGGTACCGTTGCAGAGTCAATGTGCGGGGGCACCGGCTAGTTGAGGTAGTTGAGGTAATATGTACATGTGGGTAGAGTTAAAGTGACTATGCATAAATAATTAACAGAGTAGCAGCAGCGTAAAAAGGATGGGGTGGGGGGGCAGTGCAAATAGTCCGGGTAGCCATGATTAGCTGTTCAGGAGTCTTATGGCTTGGGGGTAGAAGCTGTTGAGAAGTCTTTTGGACCTAGACTTGGCACTCCGGTACCGCTTGCCGTGCGGTAGCAGAGAGAACAGTCTATGACTAGGGTGGCTGGAGTCTTTGACAATTTTGAGGGCCTTCCTCTGACACCGCCTGGTATAGAGGTCCTGGATGGCAGGAAGCTTGGCCCCAGTGATGTACTGGGCCGTACGCACTACCCTCTGTAGTGCCTTGCAGTCGGAGGCCAAGCAGTTGCCATACCAGGCGGTGATGCAACCAGTCAGGATGCTCTCGATGGTGCAGCTGTAGAATTTTTTGAGGATCTGAGGACCCATGCCAAATCTTTTCAGTCTCCTGAGGGGGAATAGGCTTTGTCGTGCCCTCTTCACGACTGTCTTGGTGTGTTTGGACCAGGATAGTTCGTTGGTGATGTGGACACCAAGGAACTTGAAGCTCTCAACCTGTTCCACTACAGCCCCGTCGATGAGAATGGGGGCGTGCTCAGTCCTCTTTTTTTTCCTGTAGTCCACAATCATCTCCTTTGTCTTGGTCACGTTGAGGGAGAGGTTGTTGTCCTGGCACCACACGGCCAGGTCTCTGACCTCCTCCCTATAGGCTGTCTCATCGTTGTCGGTGATCAGGCCTACCACTGTTGTGTCGTCGGCAAACTTAATGATGGTGTTGGAGTCGTGCCTGGCCATGCAGTCATGGATGAACAGAGAGTACAGGAGGGGACTGAGCACGCACCCCTGAGGGGCCCCCGTGTTGAGGATCAGTGTGGCAGATGTGTTGTTACCTACCCTTACCACCTGGGGGCGGCCCGTCAGGAAGTCCAGGATCCAGTTGCAGAGGGAGGTGTTTAGTCCCAGGATCCTTAGCTTAGTGATGAGCTTAGAGGGCACTATGGTGTTGAATGCTGAGCTGTAGTCAATGAATAGCATTCTCACGTAGGTGTTCCTCTTGTCCAGGTGGGAAAGGGCAGTGTGGAGCGCAATAGAGATTGCATCATCTGTGGATCTGTTGGGGCGGTATGCAAATTGGAGTGGGTCTAGGGTTTCTGGGATAATGCTGTTGATGTGAGCCATGACCAGCCTTTCAAAGCACTTCATGGCTACAGACGTCAGTGCTACGGGTCGGTAGTCATTTAGGCAGGTTATCTTAGAGTCCTTGGGCACGGGGACTATGGTGGTCTGCTTGAAACATGTTGGTATTACAGACTCAGTCAGGGACATGTTGAAAATGTCAGTGAAGAAACTTGCCAGTTGGTCAGCACATGCTCGGAGTACACGTCCTGGTAATCCGTCTGGCCCTGCGGCCTTGTGAATGTTGACCTGCTTAAAAGTCTTACTCACATCGGCTACGGAGAGCGTGATCACATAGTCATCCGGAACAGCTGGTGCTCTCATGCATGCTTCAGTGTTGCTTGCCTCGAAGCGAGCATAGAAGTGGTTTAGCTCGTCTGGTAGGCTTGTGTCACTGGGCAGCTCGCGGCTGTGCTTCCCTTTGTAGTCTGTAATAGTTTTGAAGGCCTGCCACATCCGACGAGCGTCAGAGGCTGTATTGACGGTTAGTCGGAGGTCATAGCGGGATTTGTTATAAGCGTAGGGGTTAGAGTCCCGTTCCTTGAAAGCGGCAGCTCTACCCTTTAGCTCAGCCTCGCTCTCTCGCTCTCTCGCTCTCTCGCTCTCTCGCTCTCTCGCTCTCTCGCTCTCTCGCTCTCTCGCTCTCTCGCTCTCTCGCTCTCTCGCTCTCTCGCTCTCTCGCTCTCTCGCTCTCTCGCTCTCTCGCTCTCCAGCTCTCCAGCTCTCCAGCTCTCCAGCTCTCCAGCTCTCCAGCTCTCCAGCTCTCCAGCTCTCCAGCTCTCCAGCTCTCTAGCTCTCTAGCTCTCTAGCTCTCTAGCTCTCTAGCTCTCTAGCTCTCTAGCTCTCTAGCTCTCTAGCTCTCTAGCTCTCTAGCTCTCTAGCTCTCTAGCTCTCTAGCTCTCTAGCTCTCTAGCTCTCTAGCTCTCTAGCTCTCTAGCTCTCTAGCTCTCTAGCTCTCCAGCTCTCCAGCTCTCCAGCTCTCCAGCTCTCCAGCTCTCCAGCTCTCTCTCTGATAGTGAAACCTGTTAATGTTCACAAATAAGCATTGAAATGCAGAAAAAAACAACAAATGCCATTTAGCAGACGCTTTTATCCAAAGCGACTTACAGTCATTCGTGCATACATTTTTTTTGTGTATGGGTGGTCCCGGGGATCGAACCCACTACCTTGGCGTTACAAGCGCCGTGCTCTACCAGCTGAGCTACAGAGGACCACCAGTAACATGCCGTTCGTAATGTCACCACTTGGTGTCAGCGTCAGCATTTGTCTTGAGTAGATTTACGACAGTGTTTACAACACTCAAAGGTAATGTAAACAAACACTTTTTGGAAACCTTGCAATGAGAGTACGTTATGACAAGCACAAGCCAGCTGTTCATTACGACAATATTTTCTTACAGAAACCATATGTCTTCAATACAAAATGTATTGGCTATAAATTTCAACTGCAAATGGCATGTGCTGATGACAAAACGTTTATGCAGGCACTGGTTTTAGTCACATGTTCTAATTTTGCTAGCTAGCTAACGTTAGCTACTTTTCTCATCATGAATGCAAGCACATGGCCTGAATGATAGATCTGCGCCAACTGTCTTGCTTTTTGCAGATTGCATATTTGGGAAAACTAACTAAATAAGCCCACCAGCTAACATAATAGGTCCAGACAGTAACAGTGTTCTTTTTGTATCAAGAACGAGTGTTCACTTTGGCGCCAATCCAGTGTTAGCACATAAGTATCACAGCTTGCTAGCTAGCTAAGCTAACTACCCTCTTCAGGCAATATAATATAATAATAATATAATATGCCATTTAGCAGACGCTTTTATCCAAAGCGACCACTGAACATTTCAAAAAAACGTATTTGTTTATTCTATGTATATAATAAAATTGGCGCTTTATCTGTGGAATAAAGACTTGATACAAATATTTATGTGAAAGGCTAATATCGGCCGATAATATCGGTCAACCGATTTATCAGTCGGGCTCTAATGTTCATTAGAAGTGTGTGTGTGGAATTGAAGGCTGCTAGGCTAAATGACAGCAGTAAGTCACAGAGGTCTCAGTGCCAGCTGTTAAGTAATGGGACGAGTTCAAAGCAGCCGACAGAGAGATTGACAGAGAGAGAGCAAGATAGATAGAGAGAGGGGAAGGAGAGCAAGTGAAAAAACAGAGAGAGAAAGAGCAACACAGAGATAAGAGAGAGATCGAGAGAGATCAGCTAAAAGCAGTAGAGGGGATGGGGTGATGATTAAAATGAGAGTGAATCATCCACTTAACTAAGTGGGACTCCCTTCATTTCCTCAAAGCACACATTAGCAGAAATGATGCTTGGCGAATGACTAACAGAGTTAGCAATCACTTCCCTGTGCTCTTCTGGGAGCTACAGACTGTGTGTGTGTGTGTGTGTGTGTGTGTGTGTGTGTGTGTGTGTGTGTGTGTGTGTGTGTGTGTGAGAGAGAGAGAGTGAGTGAGTGAGTTCCTTGTCTTAGCACTAAGAGTTTAGGCTGTGTGTGTGTGTGTGTGTGTGTGTGTGTCACACTGTATAAAAACACAAGTGATTTAAAACGTGCATAATTAAAAGCCCACGATAAGAAGCATTAAAAACAGCTTCACTAAGTGATTGACATAAAGAGACTACACACACAAACGCTTACACACACACACTCATGGTCTCAATAGACAGAAATAAATCAGCTGTTGCCATCATACCCACAGATCTGAAATGTTGCAGGCCGAGGGAGGGAAAGTTACGAGATGGTTACGAGAGCAGCTTCTGCTATTACCTTAACTTCATAGTTCATAAACACGCTACTCTTCTTAGAAATGGATAGTACCGGAATGCTCTACCATCATGGGTGTACCACATAATTCATAGACCTGACATGCAGTATAGATATCCATGGCTAAATGAATTATAAAACAGGATATTAGGGTTGTCACGATAACAGTATCGCGATACTACGAGGTATCGTGGCAAGGAAGCAAAACATGAAGCGTACTGAATTTCCTGAGGAAAACAGTCCTAATGTTAGAAACAAACAGCCTGATGATGTCACCCAGAATCCCATGTTTCTTTTCGACGCTATAGCACACAATATGTTACATACAGTATGAAAAAAAGTGAAAACGTATGCACTCACTAACTGTAATTCGCTCTGGATAAGAGCGTCTGCTAAATGACTAAAATGTCAAATGTATATAGTAGGTTTTTTTAAAGGACCAAAGAGTTTAATCTGCTTCGTGTTTTCCTTTTTACCATGGAAAATCAGGTATCGCGATACTGGTATCGTGACAACCCTACAGGATATATAAGGTATATTACTGAAATAGTGCAGTGAGACCTGGTGGAACAGTGGCTAACGTAAGCCTAGCCCTAGCCTATCTGCTATTAGACTCAAGCTGTCCTAGTCACAGATGAAGACCCCACTGAGTAACAGATGTGAAGTTTAAAATAAAGACCACAGAAATGACAGAGCCCAACCAAATATAATCTCTAGGCAAGAGACCTAAAGAGAAATGGAATGGAATGCAAGACTTCTCAAAGCACGTGAGACCCCCCCAAAAAAGTTGAGTGCTGAGTGAATGATTTATGCATCTCCATAGTTTTGATGTCTATACATGTGTTGCCTCATATTGGGGTAGGCTTGGCAGGGATCATGGAGGACGGCGTCCTGTCCAGTGATCGGTGGGTTTTTTCCTGGTGGGCTTCCAGTCCGAGCCAAACACCAGAACAATGAGCCACAGGAAGGAGCACTGGGGCGGACAGGAAGTCAGATTGTGTTAAGGGGAGTGGGGTCGGTACACACCCCTTTGGGACTCCAGTGACCAACCACCCTCCATCCACTCCCATATAGTAGAGAAGCTGACTAGTGTGACTATGCCACATGTCAACTCAATGACTTGTAGACATGTGGATGGGAAGTCTTCTTCCAGTGCGTCTACCCATTCCTCTATCCCTCTCCTCCCCTTAAAGGAGCACAGTCCATACTATGTTTTTAACTGACTTGCCTGGTTACATAAATGTTATATTGAAATAAATAAAATACAACACCCTGACCGTGTAAGTAAACTCTATTACCCTACAGAGTTGCCGACTACGCACCACATCAACTCAGAACTACATTTTAATGTATTTCCCCAAACTACACCACCCATACAGACCTTGCTTTAGGACATGTGCAGGACAACCGCTCCTTCTCTGTTATGTCCTCCATCCGTCCCTCGCTCTCATTATTCGCAGGCTACGTGACATGCGCTCACACACACTGTCTCCGTGTGTCAATTAGTTTTAATGCAGTTCAATTTGCGGTGGGACATTTCACAGCGAGTAAATATCAATACACTGGGAACTGACGGACTGGTGGACCATGTCTAACAGAGCATAGTGAGAATGTAATCCACAGATAGAGCTACTAGTACTGTGTGGATCTATCGTACTTAAGTGATAATGCCTGAGAAGCCGGTGTTTGGTTTATACAAATCTCCGCTGTTGAAAACCAAATGCTAATCTAAAAGAAATAGGAGATAATGTCTAGATGCTTTTTATAGTGGAGATGAAGTTTATACATTTCCTGGCTGGGCTGATGAGACATTGGATTGCGCAGTGAGATGGAACAGAGTACATAGCCATTTCAACGTCATAGCTTTAGCCAGTGGTAACTTGTGGAATAGACACCGGCTGGAATGCGGTTTTAACCAATTAGCATCCAGGATTAGACCCACCCGTTGTATAATATTATAATTGACACGTGTGTGACTGTCTTTTGATGTCCCTCTATGGCTGTGATGCCCGCATACAATCTATTTTTGACAAACCTGATATGCGTCGGCTCTAACCTCAAGTTTAAAAGATGACAAATTGAAGGCCTGCAGATGTCTACAAGAGGAGATGCCCAAGTCTAATGAGGAGGTACGCCTATCATGCGACTATCAGGGGGAAACCCAGCGCTGTCAGTTTCAGTGCCTTCAGAAAGTATTCACACACACTTTTTCCACATTTTGTTGCGGATAATCTTTAGATTTTTTTGTCACTGGCCTACACACAATACCCCATAATGTAAAAGTGGAATAATTTTGTTGTTGTTGAAAATTTTCCACATTAATTAAAAATCTAATGCTGAAATGTCTTAAGTCAATAAGTATTCAACCCCTTTGTTATGGCAAGCCTAAGTTCAGGAGTAAACATGTGCTTAACAAGTCACATAATAAGTTGCATGGACTCACTCTGTATGCAATAATAGTGTTTAACCAGATTTTTGAATGACTACATCATCTCTCTACCCCACACATACAATTACAGTGGGGAGAACAAGTATTTGATACACTGCCGATTTTGCAGGTTTTCCTACTTACAAAGCATGTAGAGGTCTGTAATTTTTATCATAGGTACACTTCAACTGTGAGAGACGGAATCTAAAACAAAAATCCAGAAAGACACATTGTATGATTTTTTATAATTAATTTGCATTTTATTGCATGACATAAGTATTTGATCACCTACCAACCAGTAAGAATTCCGTCTCTCACAGACCTGTTAGTTTTTCTTTAAGAAGCCCTCCTGTTCTCCACTCATTACCTGTATTAACTGCACCTGTTTGAACTCGTTACCTGTATAAAAGACACCTGTCCACACACTCAATCAAACAGACTCCAACCTCTCCACTATGGCCAAGACCAGAGAGCTGTGTAAGGACATCAGGGATACAATTGTAGACCTGCACAAGGCTGGGATGGGCTACAGGACAATAGGCAAGCAGCTTGGTGAGAAGGCAACAACTGTTGGCGCAATTATTAGAAAATGGAAGAAGTTCAAGATGACGGTCAATCACCCTCAGTCTGCGGCTCCATGCAAGATCTCACCTCGTGGGGCATCAATGATCATGAGGAAGGTGAGGGATCAGCCCAGAACTACACGGCAGGACCTGGTCAATGACCTGAAGAGAGCTGGGACCACAGTCTCAAAGAAAACCATTAGTAACACACTACGCCGTCATGGATTAAAATCCTGCAGCGCACGCAAGGTCCCCCTGCTCAAGCCAGCGCATGTCCAGGCCCGTCTGAAGTTTGCCAATGACCATCTGGATGATCCAGAGGAGGAATGGAAGAAGGTCATGTTGTCTGATGAGACAAAAATAGAGCTTTTTGGTCTAAACTCCACTCGCCGTGTTTGGAGGAAGAAGAAGGATGAGTACAACCCCAAGAACACCATCCCAACCGTGAAGCATGGAGGTGGAAACATCATTCTTTGGGGATGCTTTTCTGCAAAGGGGACAGGACGACTGCACCGTATTGAGGGGAGGATGGATGAGGCCATGTATCGCAAGATCTTGGCCAACAACCTCCTTCCCTCAGTAAGAGCATTGAAGATGGGTCGTGGCTGGGTCTTCCAGCATGACAATGACCCGAATCACACAGCCAGGGCAACTAAGGAGTGGCTCCGTAAGAAGCATCTCAAGGTCCTGGAGTGGCCTAGCCAGTCTCCAGACCTGAACCCAATAGAAAATCTTTGGAGGGAGCTGAAAGTCCGTATTGCCCAGCGACAGTCCCGAAACCTGAAGGATCTGGAGAAGGTCTGTATGGAGGAGTGGGCCAAAATCCCTGCTGCAGTGTGTGCAAATCTGGTCAAGACCTACAGGAAACTTATGATCTCTGTAATTGCAAACAAAGGTTTCTGTACCAAATATTAAGTTCTGCTTTTCTGATGTATCAAATACTTATGTCATGCAATAAAATGCAAATGAATTACTTAAAAATCATACAATGTGATTTTCTGGATTTTTGTTCTCACAGTTGAAGTGTACCTATGATAAAAATTACAGACCTCTACATGCTTTGTAAGTAGGAAAACCTGCAAAATCGGCAGTGTATCAAATACTTGTTCTCCCCACTGTATCTGTAAGGTCCCTCAGTCGAGCAGTGAATTTCCAACACAGATTCAACCACAAAGACCAGGGAGGTTTTCCATTGCCTTGCAAAGAAGGGCAACTATTGGTAGATGGGTAAAATAAAAAAAGCAGACATTGAAGTTATTAATTACACTTTGGATGGTATATTTATACACCCAGTCACTACAAAGATACAGGCGTCTTTTCTAACTCAGTTGCCAGAGAGGAAGGAAACCGCACAGGGATTTCACAATATTTTTGACGGAATGACAGTATTTCATGTTTTTGAATAATAAAAGTTCTAAATATGCTTTATGAGTAGTTCATGACCCAAGGGTGGAAACACAAATAAGTGATTTTAAAGGGGGCTTTCTCAATTTATACTGTTCAATCCAACTCCAAACAAACATAATTTTCAGCATTTTGATCAATTTCTACACTTCCTGCACTTTTTCATCATTTCCACACTGTGCCACGCAGTACGAAATGGGCAAAAATATATAGGCCTAGTTAATTGGTGAAGTGTTGGAATCATGGAAATATAATGATTATTCTAATTCAATAGTTGGAATATAGTGGGCAGCACCTTGAATACATTGTTGTTTGACATGACAACAAATGAATAAACCAGGGAGGAAAATATTGACAGGGTAGGAACAAACGTTTTAGTCAGTGTTTCCAGGTGACCCTAATTAGATGTTACATCCTTCGTGTAGCTAGCCAACATATTCATGCTTCGCATATTGCTCTCTGATAAGATACCATTGCACAGACATGCTTATCTAGGCCTACACCAGCACTGGTACCAGTCAGTATTAGCCTGCTAGCTAGCTAGCTACACTTGCTCTGACTCTTAGTACATTTAGTAAGTTAGCTAGCCAGCAAACTAGCGATTAGCATTAGCGGCCAACACAAATTATTTTAGCAACACCTTGCTAAGACAAACCAGCAGATAGTAGTTTGCAGACAGTAAGATACACAAACTAAGTGTATAGAACGCTTGTGGAAATCAGCATGTCACCAACATTGTTGCTTCCATCTGACAATGCAGTGTGAACTGCAAGAAAGCGCTCGTGACTCTGTGGTCGAGCAATTGCTCTCCCCTTGAGTGACAGGGGGCGGGGCTTGGTGTGGTTAGCGCCATGCAGCAGGAAGAGGAGAGCGAGATGACGCAAGTAGCAAACAGAGTAAACTATAAAAACGGATATTATACGTGCCGGAGTTGCGTATCACAATTAACAAACCAAACGTTGAAATATCGTTATAGAAGTTAAAGTAAAAACTAAAACCAGTCCTTGTATCAATACCGATATATAGTAAAATATGGTATACCATCTAGCCCTATTTCACCATGAGGCCAATGGTGACTTTAAAACAGTTACTGAGTTTAATGGCTGTGATAGGAGAAAACTGAGGATGGATCAACAACATTGTAGTTACTCCACAATACTAATCTAATTGACAGATTGAGAAGAAGGAAGCACGCAGAGAATAAAAAGGCACTACAGTAATACTTCAAAAGAATGTGGCAAAGCAATTCACATGTTTGGGGCAAATCCAATATAACACATTACTGAGTAACGCTCTCCATATTTTCAAGCATAGTGGTGGTTGCATCATGTTATGGGTATGCTTGTAATCACTAAGAACAGGGGGGGGGTGTCAAGATAAAAAAGAAACAGAATGGAGCTAAGCACAGGCAAAATCCTAGAGGAAAACCTGGTTCAGTCTGCTTTCCACCAGACACTGGGAGATGAATTCACCTTTCAGCAGGACAATAACCTAAAACACAAGACCAAATATACATTGGATTGCTTACCAAGAAGACAGTGAATGTTCCTGAGTGGCTGAGTCACAGCTTTGACTTAAATCTACTTGAAAATCTATGGCAAGACCCGAAAATGGTTGTCTAGCAATGATCAACAACCAATTTGTCAAAGCTTGAAGAATTGTTTTAAAGAATAATGGGCAAATGTTGCACAATCCAGGTGCGGAAAGCTCTTAGAGACTTACCCAGACGGACTCACAGCTGTAATATCTGCCAAAGTATTGACTCAGGGGTGTGAATACCTATGTAAATGAGATATTTCTGTATTTCATTTTCAATAAATTTATAAAAACATGTTTTCACATTGTCATTATGGGGTATTGTGTGTAGATGGGCGAGAGAAAGAAAGCTATTTAATAAATGTTGAATTCAGGCTGTAACACAACAACATGTGGAATAAGTCAAGGGGTATGAATACTTTCTGAAGGCACTGTATTTATCGCTGCCAAATGACTCAAGATCACACACAAGCCAGTCAGAATACTACCGGTGAAATGGCAATCACTGATGTGAACTGTGACTCTAAACTACGGATGTGACAAATGGACAATTTTTCTTAACATTTAAAATTCCACGTGAAATCACAATGCAGCTGCGCTGTTGCCAACATCGGTTTGGCTCTCACGGAGCGTCAATTTAAGATGATTAAGCATTGCATCTGTACTACCTTTACTGTTCCTCAATTTCACCTCGCAAAGTTTGCGTTTCCTTCTCATTTAACTTCTCAAAGTATTGCCATACAAGGCTTAGCTGCTGTCACCTATTCAGACTCAGAGGAGCCATTCTGTGTCAAATGTAGGCAAGTAGCACTTTGACAGTAAGGAAAAGGCTGGGATAAGGGTGTGTGTACATTGTGTGGGGCACACATAAACATTGACCTAGTCATGCCTCAATGCCTCCTCTGTTCAACTAAGTATGGAGCCAACAAAAGTCGCGATCCATCTCTCTCTGCCTGCCTCCCTCACTCTTTGCCTTGGGGAGTGTCATTTCTCACTAACGGCGTGTTGATTATATGGTTGAATGGTGCAAGGCACAAGCCGTATTAGGGCCGGCGCTAAAACACGCTGCTACACCATGAGGGCCCCGAGGTGAGGAAAAAAACTACTACACAAAACCAATGAAATCTATGGGGCTCTCCTCTCTCACACACACAGGCTGTAACAAAGAGAATAGCCTGGTGATACAAACGAAAGACATGCGCGTGTCCTATATAGCCTATCCAGCATATTCAACCAGCCCAGCAACTAACAGCAAGCCTCCTGGGCCTATAACCAATCCATATGCAACAGACTTGAAAAAACGCTAGGTCAGACGATCTGACAACCATTTATATTCCATAGCAGGCCTGAAACTAAAGTTCTAAAGGACTTTATCCTATCTGACATGCTCCCAATAAAGTTACATTAATTGGATTGAATGCTCCCAAGCGCAGTGGGCTTACCAGCCATTATGTGTGTACTCCTACATAAAATCCATGTAAAAGGGTACTTTTGAAGACAGATCCTTTTGGGGGTCTTTTTGTTCTCTTGAATGTTGTAGAACTATCTGTGACCGTATCTAAGCTCAGAGGTTGCAAATGTTCATCCATCTATTTATATGGATCAGATCTTGAGGTCTTATCATGGACAGTAGGGATGGGGGGGTGTATTAGCTTATGGGAACACTTGGCACGCCACCAGCTCAGTGGGGCAGTATGGGTGTCCATGGCGGCAGCACAGTGCCTGGGTGCTGGGTCATCCAATTGTCCTGTACATGCACACACACTCATGGACCGCGCACGCACACACACACACAAATACCCTATCTACGCTATTCATGAGGCTATTCATCCAAACAGTGCAGCTGAGAGGATGCCACAGGCTCTGTCGACATCAACAACAAGATAAAAACAAAGGCTGACTCAACAAAAAGACTCAAATACAAGCAAGAATGAACCAACTGGACTGCAGTCAAATGGCTCACAAGCCTTTGCAGAGGGCTTTTGCTATTGAGGCTGTGACCCAAATGCTAGTATAAACAACAAGCACTCTCTCACCTACAGTGAGGGAAAAAAGTATTTGATCCCCTGCTGATTTTGTACGTTTGCCCACTGACAAAGATATGATCAGTCTACGATTTTAATGGTAGGTTTATTTGAACAGTGAGAGACAGAATAACAACAAAAAAATCCAGAAAGACGCATGTCAAAAATGTTATAAATTGATTTGCATTTTAATGAGGGAAATAAGTATTTGACCCCCTCTCAATCAGAAAGATTTCTGGCTCCCAGGTGTCTTTTATGCAGGTAACGAGCTGAGATTAGGAGCACACTCATAAAGGGAGTACTCATAATCTCAGCTTGTTACCTGTATAAAAGACACCTGTCCACAGAAGCAATCAATCAATCAGATTCCAAACTCTCCACCATGGCCAAGACCAAAGAGCTCTCCAAGGATGTCAGGGACAAGATTGTAGACCTACACAAGGCTGGAAGGGGCTACAAGACCATCGCCAAGCAGCTTGGTGAGAAGGTGACAACAGTTGGTGCCATTATTCGCAAATGGAAGAAACACAAAATAACTGTCAATCTCCCTCGGCCCGGGGCTCCATGCAAGATCTCAACTCGTGGAGTTGCAATGATCATGAGAACAGTGAGGAATCAGCCCAGAACTACACGGGAGGATCTTGTCAATGATCTCAAAGCAGCTGGGACCATAGTCACCAAGAAAACAATTGGTAACACACTACGCCGTGAAGGACTGAAATCCTGCAGCGCCCGCAAGGTCCCCCTGCTCAAGAAAGCACATATACAGGCCCGTCTGAAGTTTGCCAATGAACATCTGAATGATTCAGAGGAGAACTGGGTGAAAGTGTTGTGGTCAGATGAGACCAAAATCGAGCTCTTTGGCATCAACTCAACTCGCCGTGTTTGGAGGAGGAGGAATGCTGCCTATGACCCCAAGAACACCATCCCCACCGTCAAACATGGAGGTGGAAACATTATGCTTTGGGGGTGTTTTTCTGCTAAGGGGACAGGACAACTTCACCGCATCAAAGGGACGATGGACGGGGCCATGTACCGTCAAATCTTGGGTGAGAACCTCCTTCCCTCAGCCAGGGCATTGAAAATGGGTTGTGGATGTGTATTCCAGCATGAGAATGACCCAAAACACATGGCCAAGGCAACAAAGGAGTGGCTCAAGAAGAAGCACATTAAGGTCCTGGAGTGGCCTAGCCAGTCTCCAGACCTTAATCCCATAGAAAATCTGTGGAGGGAGCTGAAGATTCGAGTTGCCAAACGTCAGCCTCGAAACCTTAATGACTTAGAGAAGATCTGCAAAGAGGAGTGGGACAAAATCCCTCCTAAGATGTGGGCAAACCTGGTGGCCAACTACAAGAAACGTCTGACCTCTGTGTTTGCCAACAAGGGTTTTGCCACCAAGTACTAAGTCATGTTTTGCAGAGGGGTCAAATACTTATTTCCCTCTTCAAAATGCATATCAATTTATAAAAAAATGTACATGCGTTTTTCTGGATTTTTGTTTTGTTATTCTGCCTCTCACTGTTCAAATAAACATACCATTAAAATTATAGACTGATCATGTCTTTGTCAGTGGGCAAACATACAAAATCAGCAGGGGATCAAATACTTTTTTCCCTCACTGTACATACATGTAGGCCTAAACTCCTTCATACCATGATGTCCACAGAGCCATAGGCAAGGATAGGATTATGGTTATTATAGCATTTCTGTCATATGACCTCCCGTCAGTAGGCCTAAACCCTGTCATGGTGGTCACGTTTTCTACTGTTCTAGCTGGATGTGTATGCGTGTGCGTGTGGGTGCGTGGCCTGGGTGTGTGTCATTCTGGACTGGGTACCCCTCCTGTTCCTTCCCCCCTGACGCCAGCCAGGTCACTGCCACTATTTCCTGTCCCCTTCCCCCGCCGGCCCCCTCCCATCCTCCCTACACGCATTCACAGCCCTGAGCTGCCTGGGTAAACAACATGCTGACTAACCTAGGACCGCCAAGCTCACAATGCACACATACACATACATTATATGCACGCCACACACACACACACACTTCAAGTGACCTTCTGTGTACTGATACTGTAGTTTGGTCCATTTTTCAGCATGTATTTTGGCCGCCGGCCCTTTTTTGTGTTTTAGCAGTATGTTGTGAGAGAGAGAGGCTGGGCTTGCAGCAGGTCACCTGAGACAAGCAGGCTAACTAAAGCATCACAAACATATAGAAATTAGGTCCGGGACGATGCCAGTATCATGATACTCGTTAGTATCGTGGCAAGGGAAAAAAAACACGAAGCAGATTTCTTTAGGAAAACAGCCCTAATGTTGGAAACAAACATCATGATGTTGTCATCCAGAGTTACATGTATTTATTTTCCAAGCTATAGCACACAATATTTTACATACAGCAGGTTTTTAAAGCTGCACTATGCAGAAATCCTCCAGAGTCCTCTTTGCATTCACATTGCTATGTTTATAAAGGAACCAATATCTTTTTCCAACATTCACTCAATGCACTCTGGGTTTTACAAAGTGTAGGACAAACAATTCCATCAGAATGTGTTATCGGACAGCTAGATATACCTACTTACATTTTGGAAGCTAAAAGATTGCATTTAGTTAAAATATGAGACATAATAATTGTAATTTGATTGGTAACAGAATAAATAGCAATAGAATAACTGCAGAATAAATAATGCTGTAATTGAAAATTGTACACCCAAGGTAGGCTACTGCCCCTTTAAGAGCTAGAATAGATTTTATACCCTGTTGTTTATACAAACCTATGTTGTGATTCTCACCAAATATAGTCTTCTCACACTATTCAAACCCCACGATAATAAGCAGCTTATGAAGCTCTTAGCCTATAGATCACATATATATAGATCACATATATTGCAAACAAATAATCTGAACTAAAAACCTCACACATTTTGGAATTTCTGTGCTTCCTTGACAATCGCTAATCAATATCCCAAAACGGCACACCTTTTCTTCCGCGAATCTGCACATCATCATCTTCTCTCTTTTGAGGCACCAATGTGAGGGTTTATGGCAGGGGAAACGCTGTTGCAGTAGTCTAGTGTGTGGTGCAGGAATAATGACAAGTGAACCTGGGGAGCTTTGCATTCACATTGTCCTAAAAAAGAGAACCGGACCACGGAATTCAAGCGAACCGAAATTTGCGTACCGTAAGTCAGCTACAAACTGATAGAAATGTCCGTACGTCAGCTACAAACTGACAGAAATGTGTGTACGTCAGCTACAAACTGACAGAAATGTTCGTACAGCAGCTACAAACTGACAGAAATGTAGGTACAGCAGTTACAAACTGACAGAAATGTCTGTAAGTCAGCTACAAACTGATAGAAATGTCCGTAAGTCAGCTACAGCTACAAACTGATAGAAATGCCAGTTCAGCAGCTACAAACTGATAGAAATGCCAGTTCAGCAGCTACAAACTGATAGAAATGTCCGTACAGCAGCTACAAACTGACAGAAATGTCCGTACAGCAGCTACAAACTGATAGAAATGTCCGTTCAGCAGCTACAAACTTATAGAAATGTCTGTACAGCAGCTACAAACTTATAGAAATGTCTGTACAGCAGCTACAAACTGACAGAAATGTAGGTACAGCAGCTACAAACTGACAGAAATGTAGGTACAGCAGCTACAAACTGACAGAAATGTAGGTACAGCAGCTACAAACTGATAGAAATGTCAGTTCAGCAGCTACAAACTGATAGAAATGTAGGTACAGCAGCTACAAACTGACAGAAATGTAGGTACAGCAGCTACAAACTGACAGAAATGTGTGTACGTCAGCTACAAACTGATAGAAATGTCAGTACAGCAGCTACAAACTGATAGAAATGTCAGTTCAGCAGCTACAAACTGATAGAAATGTCAGTACAGCATCTACAAACTGACAGAAATGTCCGTACAGCAGCTACAAACTGACAGAAATGTCCGTACAGCAGCTACAAACTGACAGAAATGTCCGTACAGCAGCTACAAACTGACAGAAATGTGTGTACGTCAGCTACATGGCCAGGAAAATGAATGAGAGGTGGAAAATGAGATGACCCCTGGTCCTTCTTGTCTCTTATTCTGAAACGGTGCCACTTTTTTGGCCATCTTTCATCTCGTCTATAGACTTTAGGGCCTTTCCTATATTGATATAAATGCAGTCAGCAGCTGAGAGCAGAGAGACATATACCATCTGATCCAGGGAGATAAACACTAGGCCCTATAGCAGTAGCAGCTCCGTATGATGTGAACCACTGTTGTTTGGTGGTGGAGAGAGAGAAAGACAGAGAGATATGGCAATATGTACATTGTTACGTCATGCCAATAAAGCAAATTGAATTGAAAGAGGTGGAGAGAGGCAGAGGGAGACAGAAAGAGAAAGGCAGAGAGAGAGAGAAAAAAAGGCAGAGAGAGAGAAAGGCAGAGAGAGAGAGAGAGAGAAAAAGGCAGAGAGAGAGAAAGGCAGAGAGAGAGGGAGAGAGCCTCTAAAGCTCTTCAGACAGACACTCGAAGCACACACAGCCCCAGAAGAGCAAATTACTTCAGCGCTGCTTAAGTGTGAGCAAGAACTAATGATGATGAGATTAGTAAATGTCCTTTAGCACATTGGAGAGAAGAGAGTACTACTAGCCTCTTTCTCTCGCTCGCTCTCTAGACAATCCTCCTCTGTTCATTCAGCTCACACTCTGTCAGTGCTGAGAGAGATGAGGACTACGGAGAGATAGGGGGCATCAGCTGGGAATCCTTCCCTACATGAGATGCTCAGAGTGGGCAGGACTGGCCAGGAGAGGTCCCTGCCGGGGTCTAGCCTCCAGACGGCCTGTTGCAGGAGGAGAGGGAGAGGACATGAGGAAGTGGGTCAGGCCAAGCCTGATGTACTCAAGCAGAAAGACCCCACACTGCCTAGAGGGGCTGCAAGCAACCGACCGTCGCACTGCCTGCTGGGATGACTAGTGTGTGTATGTGTGCGTGTGTGTGCACGTGTGAGTCATGCTGTGTGACACAGATGTCTGAGGGATTGGTGAGGGGGCAAACGGCTGTCATGGGGTTGGGAAGAGAGGGAAGAGAGGGTGGAGAGAGTTCACACACACCCTTCTCTGCCTCCTATTTCAACTGGGTTCGGAAATGGATTAGTGGAGGAAGGGATACCCCCTTTCACACACACACACCCCTGACATGCCTAAACAGGGAGCCCTGAAGTTTCACATTCCCCACACGCCTCGTCCTGTCCCCTAGTCAGCCTAAGACGCTGCTATTTCTGCTCCCCTCCCCCCTCCTCTCAGGCTACAGAAACAGAACACACATAATGAGGTTTAGATTATTTTACATTACATTACACTACATACACCAACTCCTGCAGGATGTACACGGCTCCACAAGGGGGCAAAAGGGGGCTTTGCCCCATCAGTTGAAACTTGTGCCCCCTCAGTTTTAGTTTTAGAATCCAAAAAAGTTCAAATGATTAAGTGCCAGGTTGCTGCAAAATCTGTATCTCCGCTGTGTCAGCACAATGGACAGAGCGCGCCGTGGTGTGTGCAGGGGGGCTATGGAAAGCCACTGGGGTGCAGGGTTTCCATTAGCCGGTAATTGCCAGCTTTTGGACGATACAATTTATGAAAAGCTGATGAATAAAATTATTGCCGGCCAAATTGTCCAGGGCTGCCCTGCTGGTGAGGAGAGGCTACTGTTGATTGCGAAGATTGAGTCCTTTTTTCATTGAAGTAAAACGAAAGTTAGAGAGTATGCCTACAGGGAAAAGCCTACATTTAGTCAAATTTTGCGACCCATAGGATACCTGGCTGTGGGAGGAAAAAAATGTATTGGTTGCATCGGCGCGGGCTGCACATTCATTCACTTCACTAAAAACATCCTATTTTTTAGGAGGCTAAAACCATGATTTGGTCAAACAGTAAAGTACATTATCCTCATGATTCCTGTAATGAAAGTGCCTGCCTGCCTGCCCCTGTACCTGTTTCACTGGGGCCTGTTGCTGTGTGGAGCTACCCACTCTCGCTCTCCTTTCAAATGCTCCCGGAGAAAGAAGTGTTCTGATTGTAGAACATTTTTAAATCCAATTGCTGGAAAAACACAGCTATCCTGTTGTCACAGATGGAGAGAGGATGTTCTCAGCTTTCTGTAGGTAATCACGCGAAATGCGCATTGGCCATTGCGAGTGCATAGGCCTCATTAGATGGTAGGCTACAACTGAAGAAAAAAATAAAGGAAATTAAATGTACTGTTAGATTAATACACGGCTACTATGAGTGGGTATTATCTTTAGAGTTAGTTATAGTTTTGAGTTCCCACTTACTCAGGTGGTGAATTAGCCCATGATATTAGGGCACATAAAGATGCAGGCAAATGTATCTCTATTAAAATAAAATACACAATATATAAAAAAGTATGTGGACACACCTTCAAATTAGTGGATTCGGCTATTTCAGCCACACCAGTGGCTGACAGTTGTATTACATTGAGCACACAGCCATGCAATCTCCATACACAAACATTGGCAGTAGAATGGCCTTACTGAAGAGCTCAGTGACTTTCAACGTCAGATTTCTGCCCTACTAAAGCTGCCCCAGTCAACTGTAAGTGCTGTTATTGTGAAGTGGAGACGTCTAGGAGCAACAACGGCTCAGCCGCGAAGTGGTAGGCCACACAAGCTCACAGAACGGGACCATCGAGTGCTGAAGCGCGTAGAGCGTAAAGATTCTATCCTCGGTTGCAACACTCACTACCGAGTTCCAAACTGCCTCTGGAAGCAACGTCAGCACAATAACTGTTCGTCGGGAGCTTCATGAAATGGGTTTCCATGGCCGAGCAGCTGCACACAAGCCTAATATCACCATGCGCAATGCCAAGCGTCGGCTTGAGTGGTGTAAAGCTCGCTGCCATTGGACTCTAGAAAAGTGGAAACGCATTCTCTGAAGTGATGAATCACACTGGCAGTCCAACGGACAAATCTGGGTTTGGCGGATGCCAGGAGAATGCTACCTGCCCGAATGCATAGTGCCAACTGTAAAGTTCAGCTGGTAGAGCATGGCGCTTGTAACGCCAAGGTAGTGGGTTCGATCCCCGGGACCACCCATACACAAAAAAAAATGTATGCACGCATGACTGTAAGTCGCTTTGGATAAAAGCGTCTGCTAAATGGCGTATTATTATTATTATTATAAAGTTTGGTGGAGGAGGAATAATGGTCTGGGGCTGTTTTTCATGGTTCGGGCTAGGCCCCTTAGTTCCAGTGAAGGGAAATCTTAACGCTACAGCATACAATGACATTCTTAGTGATTCTGTGCTTCCCACTTTGTGGCAACAGTTTGGGGAACATCCTTTCCTGTTTCAGCAATGCCTGTGCACAAAGCGAGGTCCATACAGAAATGGTTTGTCGAGATCAGTGTGGAAGAACATGACTGGCCTGCACAGAGCCCTGACCTCAACTCCATCGAACACTTTTGGGATGAATTGGAATGCCGACTGCGAGCCAGGCCTAATCGCCCAACATCAGTGCCCGACCTCACTAATGCTCTTGTGGCTGAATGGAAGCAAGTCCCCGCAGCAATGTTCCAACATCTAGTGGAAAGCCTTCCCAGAAGAGTGGAGGCTGTTATAGCAGCAAAGGGGGGACCAACTCCACATTAATGCCTGTGATTTTGGAATGAGATGTTCGATGAGCAGGTGTCCACATACTTTTGGTCATGTAGTGTATTTTAACAGTATAATATAACAATAGCATAATTGTCTACCCAAAATGCATGACAATCACTGGATTAGGTTGCACATCAAAATATGTTGAATCATATCACAAGATAATGAAATAACGTATTTCTTCAACACCATCTCAGTAGACTATTACACTTTTTAATAAAGCACTTTGAATTACTTCATAGGTTGATAGGCCTACTAATTTTTGCTATTGCACATATTTTGTTGTGTGCATCCAAATCATGGGCTGGTGCCACCAACTGAAAAACTTAGTGGCACTAGTGCAACCAGGGGAAAATGTTAGTCTGATGCCCGGCTACAAGGGGAATGTCTGTATGGAAAAGTTGTAATATTGTAGTGGACAAAGATGAGAAGAAAGTTGGCGCGGCCAAAGCAGGCTATTGTGCAACTAGCTATTCAGGTAAGATGCAATTTTGGAACTTAAATGTATTTATTTTTTCGTATTTATAATCATTTGTTTTATTATTATTATTATTATTATTATTAAAATTGTATATCATTATTATTATTGTAGGCCTATTTATTAATCCAAAGCATTTCTTTAAATATGCAAAACGTGCTTTGATTAATTCTGTTGAGACATTTTCGTTAGCTAAATTAAGTTTGATCTGTCTTTTTAATAGTGTGCTCCGTATTTAATTTAAGATAGGTTATAAGTAGGCCTGTTGTAAAATAAATATCAGTAGCCTATTGATCTAATTTGTTGGGTATGGTAGGCACTGGCCTTTCTTGGTAATTGCTGCAATATAGCCTGTTCAAAACTTCTGTGAAGGTTTAAACCAGTTCACAAGTGTTCTTTCATTCTGTTGAGCCATTTTCTTTGGCCAATATATATATATATATATATATATATATATATATATATATATATATATACACACACACACATACATACATACATACATACATACATACATACATATACACTTCCGTTCAAAAGTTTGGGGTCACTTAGAAATGTTCTTGTTTTCGAACGAAAAGCAATTTTTTGTCCATTAAAATAACATCAAATCGATCAGAAATACAGTGTAGACATTGTTAATGTTATAAATGGGTATTGTAGCTGGAAACTGCTGATTTTTTATGGAATATCTACATAGGCGTACAGAGGCCCATTATCAGCAACCATCAGTCCTGTGTACCAATGGCACGTTGTGTTTGCTAATCCAAGTTGATCATTTTAAAAGGCTAATTGATCATTAGAAAACCCTTTTGCAATTATGTTAGCACAGCTGAAAACTGTTGTGCTGATTAAATAAGCAATCAAACTGGCCTTCATGAGACTAGTTGAGTATCTGGAGCATCAGCAATTGTGGGTTCGATTACAGGCTCAAAATGGCCAGAAGCAAATAACTTTCTTCTGAAACTCGTCAGTCTATACTTGTTATGAGAAATGAAGGCTATTCCATGCGAGAAATTGCCAAGAAACTGAAGATCTCGTACAACGCTGTGTACTACTCCATTCACAGAACAGCGCAAACTGGCTCTAACCAGAATAGAAAGAGGAGTGGGAGGCCCCGGTGCATAATTGAGCAAGAAGACAAATACATTAGAGTGTCTAGTTTGAGAAACAGACGCCTCACAGGTCCTCAACTGGCAGCTTCATGAAATAGTACCCGCAAAACACCAGTCTCAACGTCAACAGTGAAGAGGCGACTCCGGGATGCTGACCTTCTAGGCAGAGTTGCAAAGAAAAAGTCCAGTGTTCTTTTGCCCATCTTAATATATTTTATTACCTGTATAAAAGACACCTTTCCACACACTCAATCAAACTCCAACCTCTCCACAATGGCCAAGACCGGAGAGCTGTGTAAGGACATCAGGGATAAAATTGTAGACCTGCACAAGGCTGGGATGGGCTACAGGACAATAGGCAAGCAGCTTGGTGAGAAGGCAACAACTGTTGGCGCAATTATTAGAAAATGGAAGAAGTTCAAGATGACGATCAATCATCCTTGGTCTGGGGCTCCATGCAAGATCTCACCTCGTGGGGTATCAATGATCATGAGGAAGGTGAGGGATCAGCCCAGAACTACACGGCAGGACCTGGTCAATGACCTGAAGAGAGCTGGGACCACAGTCTCAAAGAAAACCATTAGTAACACACTACGCCGTCATGGATTAAAATCCTGCAGCGCATGCAAGGTCCCCCTGCTCAAGCCAGCGCACGTCCAGGCCCGTCTGAAGTTTGCCAATGACCATCTGGATGATCCAGAGGAGGAATGTGAGAAGGTCATGTGGTCTGATGAGACAAAAATAGAGCTTTTTGGTCTAAACTCCACTCGCCGTGTTTGGAGGAAGAAGAAGGATGAGTACAACCCCAAGAACACCATCCCAACCGTGAAGCATGAAGGTGGAAACATCATTCTTTGGGGATGCTTTTCTGCAAAGGGGACAGGACGACTGCACCGTATTGAGGGGAGGATGGATGGGGCCATGTATCGCGAGATCTTGGCCAACAACCTCCTTCCCTCAGTAAGAGCATTGAAGATGGGTCGTGGCTGGGTCTTCCAGCATGACAACGACCCGAAACACACAGCCAGGGCAACTAAGGAGTGGCTCCGTAAGAAGCATCTCAAGGTCCTGGAGTGGCCGAGCCAGTCTCCAGACCTGAACCCAATAGAAAATCTTTGGAGAGAGCTGAAAGTCCGTATTGCCCAGCGACAGCCCCGAAACCTGAAGGATCTGGAGAAGGTCTGTACGGAGGAGTGGGCCAAAATCCCTGCTGTAGTGTGTGCAAACCTGGTCAAGACCTACAGGAAACGTATGATCTCTGTAATTGCAAACAAAGGTTTCTGTACCAAATATTAAGTTCTGCTTTTCTGATGTATCAAATACTTATGTCATGCAATAAAATGCAAATGAATTACTTAAAAATCATACAATGTGATTTTCTGGATTTTTGTTCTCACAGTTGAAGTGTACCTATGATAGAAATGACAGACCTCTACATGCTTTGTAAGTAGGAAAACCTGCAAAATCGGCAGTGTATCAAATACTTGTTCTCCCCACTGTATATATATATATATATATTAATATTAAAACAGCGTACACCTAAGCCAATAGGCTATGCATGCAATGCCCTGATGCATTTAGTGCTCAAATCTCTGAGGTGGACAATTATTGTTTTAGGAAAGTAAAAAACAATAAAACAATAGGCTATAAAGTTTTGCATATGCTACAGATCGAAACACAAGGAATAGTAATTAGTTATAGGCTGTTTAAGGACACGTAAATGTGGCTCTTCTGAAAAGGTAAAAAACTATCTAGCTGGTTGGTTTTGATCAAAATCTTGCTTTAGTGTTTAGGGCGCTGTCCATGGTGCTGATGGAGTGCAGCGGAGATTTCACGCCAATCTGTCACTTCTTGGTCAAAAGCATGAGCTTCAATAGAATTCCAATGCAAGAACCCCAAAAATTGTTTTACCCCCTCGCTAAATTCAACTGCCCCATTACTTCCGCACGCTTTAGTTCGGCTGTCGCCTAGCCGAACGAGTGCGCTCACATACTCCTTTAAAAAGACCTTTGCTTGAAAAACTTGAAAAAGCGCCAATATTACTTTGTCCATCTTAAGACGCCGTAGCCAATATACACTTCTTCAAAATAGTCTGAATCTAAGATAACTCAAGAAATGTGTCATTCATTTGTACCTTTTTTTGCCGAGGAGATCTTACATCTAACTAAGATACAGTATTTGGTGCAGTATTTCTCAAGTGAAAAAATTTGCATAAAACGAGTCGTCTATCATTGAATGTGTACAAACACTTCATTGAAGAATCCCTACTGTTGACCAATGTAGGGGCGTAGACTTTGGCTACCGAACTTCAGCTTACCTCGAGAAAAAATGTAGTGTTCATAAACAACAGAAAAAAACTCTTACCCAAGACCAAAACAAACTAAAACGTCACAAAATGTTGTCATAATATATGCATGAACTGTTCCGAACTGTTTCGGATGGGAAGCATGCAGAGCTTTTAGTCATTTTATCCTGGTGCCGGGTCTGCTGCAGGACAACAAAGTGTGTGTGTGTGTGTGTGTGTGTGTATGTGCACGTACACTGAGTGTACAAAACATTAAGAACACCTGCTCTTTCCATGACATAGACAGACCAGGTGAAAGCTATGATCCCTTATTGATGTCACTTGTTAAATCAATACAGTGTGGCAGGTAGTCTAGTGGTTAAGAGCATTGGGCCAGTAACTGTCGATGTGCCCTTGAGCAAGGCACTTAACCCTAATTGCTCCTGTAAGTAGCTCTGGATAAGAGCGTCTGCTAAATAAACAAAAAATGTCAAATCAAAATCAGTGTAGATGAAGGGGAGGAGACAGGTTAAGGAAGGATTTTAAAGCCTTGAGACAATTGAGATGTGTATGTGTGCCATTCAGAGGATGAATGGGCAGTGTATGGTAGTAGGTGCCAGGCGCACCGGTTTGTGTCAAGAACCGCAACGCTGTTGGGTTTTTCATGCTCAACAGTTTCCTGTGTGTATCAAGAATGGTCCATCACCCAAAGGACATCTAGCCAACTTGGGGGGGGGGGGGGGGTGCAACTCTATATTCATGTTTTGTACACTCAGAGTATGTGCACACTGCCTCAATGTGGACCCAGACTAAGTAAATTACTGATTATCCAAAGACAGTGTTTGTGTGTTTGTTTTGAGTGGGGAAGGTCAAAAGTGATAAGAGATGGTAACATTTCCTGAGCAAAAAGCACAAAGTGAATTAGTGGTTATGCACCTATACCAGCACTTGCAGCAAAGACATTTGCAGGCAGGGACCCACCTCTACTGCTGCTTGGCTCAGCTTTGGTTGCAGTGAGGCCTATAGTGACTGTCTAACTACTGTACTAGCTAGCTGGTTTCTAGATCTGCCACCAGTCTGCCTGTTTGACACAGAGACTATTACTCACACACTGCTGAGCCCCAATTGGCCTCATCACCACAGCTGAGGTGACTGCACAGGCCACGGTGGGCACGCACGCATGCACACACACACACACACACACACAGAGACAGACACACAGGAGTCCTCAGACACTCTTTACCACCTGCCAGGTTAAACGCAGCAGCAAAGTTTCATTAGGCTCGACGGCGCACCGCGGACGCCGTGTTTTCAAAACAAGGCATTACGCCACTCTGCGCTGTGTAATTACACAATGATGGACTCAACCACCTCAATTATGGAGCCTCTCTTCTCTCCATGCAAGGCTAGCAGCACACCAGGGTATCTCGGTTCACACACTGCTAACTGGCTGAGCCGAAGAGGCAGTCATTACGAAGCTAAATAAACAGGGCTAATGTGGCTGACGCTACATATTGCAAGTAAATGTTGCTGCTACTTTTCACATGGCACAGATAGACAAGGCCACCGACTAGTAGTTTGAGACTGACATCACATCGCCTAACTGAAATTTAAACCCCAAAAAGGTTTCTGAAGCTGGTGGATGTACAGATGGATGAAACAGTGAGACAACTCAGGGTTGAGAGCCTAGGCCCATGCAGTCTAGTCTGGGCAGGCCAGGCTGTACAGAGCTGTGTCTAGCTGCCTCCTTTGGCTGGCTGGGTCCACCCTAGACTTCAGCACAGCAAATGAGCGCCTTCACAAAAGCCACACTACACAAAAAGCCTAGGGAGGAATGTCCCCAGCGCTTCATTCATGCCAGCGCTTCTATTTTTCTTTACATAAAAGCTCTAAAACAGGATGGCTTTGACAGGCTAGTCTTTGAGAAGAAAAGAACACGAGCGAGGTTTGTCCATCCATCCATCCCCCCCAAAAGAAAACAAATGCAAGCATGGATGCATTTAGCGCAAGAACAAATATGCCTGCTGAGGTGCAATGGGGAATAATATTTTTCATTTGTCTTTATCTAACCATCTTTACGTTTAACATTTAAGTAATTTAGCAGACACTTTTCCAGAGCGACTTACAGGAGCAATTAGGGTTAAGTGCCTTGCTCAAGGACACGCCGACAAATGTTTTGCCTAGTCGGCTCGGGGATTCGAACCAGTGACCTTACTGGCCCAACGCTCTTAACTGCTAGGCTACCTGCCGCACTTGTCAGATCAAATAAAACCATTCAACAACCATTTTAGATAGATAGCGAAAACATTACAATATGAAACACGGTAAGTCAGCCGAATACAACGGGTGTAGAATTTACCATGAAATGCTTGCTTACGAGCCCTTCCCAACTATGCAGCGTTAAAAAAAAATCTGTAAAAATAGTCAAAGAGGAATAAAATACACAAGAATTAAGCTATATACAGGGAGTACCAGTACCAGATCAATGTGCAGTGAGTTTGTCGTGGTCAGTACCGCCAAACTCTTGAAACTGAAACAACATTTAACCATACACATCACTGTAGTCGTGCAATGACTGCAATCCCTGTTGATGCGACCATGTGTGTTGGTTTACCTGCAATCCCTGTTGATGCGACCATGTGTGTTGGTTTACCTGGCTGTTCCTCATCTAGTTCTCCCTGTAAAGAGGAGTCTGTATTTTCAGAAGAGCCTTGGCTCTTCCAGCTTAAATTTCCCATCCAGGAGACCTGAAGTCCTCCGATCAGACACTTGGTCCAGGTCGTCCAGTTTGATTCAACCGTGAGCTTGTTCTGTCCAACCACTGTTTGCAGTCACCTCTCAAAGGAATGTAGGCAACCTAGGTAGATGATGATCACTAACCAATTTACAGAGTATAAATCATTTCACAACTGTTGTTTACAGTCAAGCCACCACTGTGTGATGATGAACTCCACACTTCACATAGAATGTGAATTGGCCAATCTTCTGGCTATGACTGTCAGTCATGTTAATCACTCGTCCCATGACTCTGCTTGACTCAGACCACATAACATGGGCGGAAAGATCTCAAAAATAGAACAGGCTTAACGATGAGCTGGATCAAAAGTTTCCTTGAATCACAAGAGGTTGAACAAGAATCTAGTAAAAGTCTTGAGAAATATGGCTGCAGTCACGTACTCTCGTCTCCTTCAGCAGTGGTTCTCAGTAAACAAGTCAGGTCAATCATCACCAAGGTAAGCTAGTCCATGACTCTCTGTATCAGTGACATCCAGAGAAGGCTTGATTGAATATTGATTGACATTTAGACCACAGGGGTTGCAGGGCCCGGGTCCATGATGTAAACACAGTGATCAAATCACTTGCCCTGCTGCATCAGATGACAGAACACCACAGAGAACCAAGAAGTCACTGGAACTGGTACAAGGGTGGATGCTGGATGTTGCACAACCCCTGTGTGAAGTCACTTCAGTGCTAAAAGCTTCTGTACAAGAGTGGTTTCCATAAAGCGAAGATGGTTGTAACTCTTGGAAACATTTCTTATAGGGCTCCACAACTGATGCCAAAAATGAAACAGTGAGTGTCCTCAGTAACTACTACAAAACCCTTCGGCCATGAAAATCTTGTTGGAGAAAGACTGCTTTCCTCCAATGTAGTATTCAGCTCTGCATCGCTCTCCTTCCTCCATTTGTTTGTCCCATCCTTCGTTTCTTCCAGATGGGACAGTACTCTGTCAGTAACTCCATTCCCACCAGGCCTCCAGCCTGTCTCCACCCTCTCGGTCTCCCTCTCACACACTTGTGCGCTCCCAAACACATAATTACAGCCCATGTAGGTCTATAGGGTAAGTGCAAGTCTCTCATTCCAAGGGTGAGCAAAAATACTTAATTTCCTCCCAACCTCAAAATTGCAGCACCAGGGCTTATAGCTGAGGACTCTTTTAGTCACCAAAATGTACATGAACCACGTGAGACACCCTGCAGTCATAACCAGAGCCATATATTTAGAACTTCTGAATACATGACTCTGAGGCGAGCGCGCACACACACACACACACAGCTGGGGATAGGGCAGGCAGGGTGGCTAAAATAAGGAACTGATGTTCCGCTGAGGCCGGCTACTCCATTGGCTCTGTCCAATCAGAGAGAAGTCACTGAGCTAATTATAAAGCCTGTGTTTCTACACTGTCACTATTACTAAGAGTGGCATGACATACCACTACCCACTAGTATAATCACAGTATCAAATCGCAATACATATAGAATTGTGAGAATCGCAATATATATCGTATCGGCACCTAAGTATCGTGATAATATCGTATGGTGAAGTCCCTGGCAATTCCCATCCCTACTACCAAATCAAATTGTATTGGTCACATACACATATTTAGCAGATGTTATTGCGGGTGTAGCGAAATGCTTGTGCTCCTAGCTCCAACAGTGCAGTAGTATCTAACAATTCACAACAATACACACAAATCTAAAGTAAAGAATGGAATTAAGAAATACATAAATATTAGGACGGGCAATGTCGGAGTGGCATTGACTAAAATACTGTAGAATACAGTATATACAGTGAGGGAAAAAAGTATTTGATCCCCTGCTGATTTTGTACGTTTGCCCACTGACAAAGAAATGATCAGTCTATAATTTTAATGGTAGGTTTATTTGAACAGTGGGAGACAGAATAACAACAAAAAAATCCAGAAGAACGCATGTGAAAAATGTTATGAATTGATTTGCATTTTAATGAGGGAAATAAGTATTTGACCCCTCTGCAAAACATGACTTAGTACTTGGTGGCAAAACCCTTGTTGGCAATCACAGAGGTCAGACGTTTCTTGTAGTTGGCCACCAGGTTTGCACACATCTCAGGAGGGATTTTGTCCCAATCCTCTTTGCAGATCTTCTCCAAGTCATTAAGGTTTCGAGGCTGACGTTTGGCATCTCGAACCTTCAGCTCCCTCCACAGATTTTCTATGGGATTAAGGTCTGGAGACTGGCTAGTGCTTCTTCTTGAGCCACTCCTTTGTTGCCTTGGCCATGTGTTTTGGGTCATTGTCTTGCTGGAATACCCATCCACGACCCATTTTCAATGCCCTGGCTGAGGGAAGGAGGTTCTCACCCAAGATTTGACGGTACATGGCCCTGTCCATCATCCCTTTGATGCGGTGAAGTTGTCCTGTTCCCTTAGCAGAAAAACACCCCCAAAGCATAATGTTTCCACCTCCATGTTTGATGGTGGGGATGGTGTTCTTGGGGTCATAGGCAGCATTCCTCCTCCTCCAAACACGGCGAGTTGAATTGATGCCAAAGAGCTCCATTTTGGTCTCATCTGACCACAACACTTTCACCCAGTTCTTCTCTGAATCATTCAGATGTTCATTGGCAAACTTCAGACGGGCCTGTATATGTGCTTTTTTGAGCAGGGGGAAGTTGCGGGCGCTGCAGGATTTCAGTCCTTCACGGCGTAGTGTGTTACCAATTGTTTTCTTGGTGACTATGGTCCCAGCTGCCTTGATATCATTGACAAGATCCTCCCGTGTAGTTCTGGGCTGATTCCTCACCGTTCTCATGATCATTGCAACTCCATGAGGTGAGATCTTGCATGGAGCCCCAGGCCGAGGGAGAGTGACAGTTATTTTGTGTTTCTTCCATTTGCGAATAATCGCACCAACTGTTGTCACCTTCTCACCAAGCTGCTTGGCAATGTTCTTGTAGCCCATTCCAGACTTGTGTAGGTCTACAATCTTGTCCCTGAGATCCTTGGAGAGCTCTTTTGTCTTGGCCATGGTGGAGAGTTTGGAATCTGATTGATTGATTGCTTCTGTGGACAGGTGTCTTTTATACAGGTAACAAACTGAGATTAGGAGCACTCCCTTTAAGAGTGTGCTCCTAATCTCAGCTCGTTACCTGTATAAAAGACACCTGGGAGCCAGAAATCTTTCTGATTGAGAGGGGGTCAAATACTTATTTCCCTCATTAAAATGCAAATCAATTCATAACATTTTTTACATGTGTTTCTTAGGATTTTGTTGTTGTTATTCTGTCTCTCACTGTTCAAATAAACCTACCATTAAAATTATAGACTGATCATTTCTTTGTCAGTGGGCAAACGTGCAAAATCAGCAGGGGATCAAATACTTTTTTCCCTCACTGTACATATGAAATGAGTAAAGCAGTACTGTATGTAAACATTATTATAGTGACTAGTGTTCCATTATTAAAGTGAAATAGCTGTCTCACATCAGCTGTCCCTATGGGGGAAATAGCCTGAAACAACCCACTCCTAGATAGTCATTTGAACAGCCCAGTGCTGCTCACCACCCCCCACCTAGTCTGTGACAAGCTGGACCCAAACTACAAGTCTCTTTATACAGTGAAGGATGTTGACGTAACCTTGCCTTTCTTAAATTGGCCCTGAGAGGATTAATAAAGTTTTATTGAATTTAAATATAAAATGTCTGGCCCTACCCATGAGAGGGAGCTAGATAGAGAATTCCTAATTCATTCAAAAACTTGATTCTGTACAAAAACAACATAAATCACAAACAGAATACTTTAGGCTACATTAAATATGCGTCAGTAGAATTGTCACAGCAGTTTACTACAATAAGAAATCCCTTGCTGTCCTATTTGAAATTGTTGAAATTTTACAAACAAAAAACATAGCCGCGAGAACAACTGTCACAGCAACAAACATTTACAGGCGCAAAAAGGAAAAATCATAAGGCCCACACACACACAGCTTGTAGTAGTGCAATGGACCCCATTCATCCGAAAGCACTTCAAAGCAGCCTTGAGGACCCCTTTCCTTCATCAGTTAAGACAAGTTTCAAGTTTTATTGTCACGTGCACTAGTACAGTGAAATGCATTTCTTGCTCGCTCTTTCCCAACAATGCAATACAATAAAAAAAGTAGAGTAGAACAAAAACTCACTAGAAATAAGAAGAAAACACAACACACACACACATTAAAAAACACAAACACACAAACTCAATTCTTCCTCCACCCAGTTAATTTTCTCACTGTGGGAGGAAAACGCTAGGATGTGAGATTGGCTTCCGGCTGTTGTTAGCTTTTGGGGCGACACCATAGGCACAGCATTTGTTACTGTTGAAGCCCTCCCAGTGAACGGAGGATGTGTGTGTGTATGTGAGATGGGGGTTGCAGTCAGGACAGCCACCCTCTGAGGTGCCATCCCAAGTGCCTTCAGCAGACAAAAACACAGAGAACATTTCCAAACAGGTGATGGTGTTTCTCCCCCCTGGGCCTGATACAGCAGCAGCAGGACACTGTCACCATGGTGATAATGGAGCGTGTTGATGTGGCCTGTGACATCAGCGCAAACACCAGTGACGACGAGTCTGTCGGAAGAATAATAGGCCTGATAGAAATGTACACAAGCACATCAGGCACACAGCCTACGGGGAACTCAAATGTAAACGGAAACATCAAACTACCCCAGTGTCATATGTGCGCACACACTCTCTCCCTATCTGCTTCAGTTCAAGTATTGCCCTGTCTGTCAAGGAATTGGTTAAATGATCTCCTCTTAACAATAAGCCTGAGCTATCTGAAGTGTCTCCTTACAGCCCACACAACATACACTCTTCCCTTTGCTCTCTCTCTCTCTCTAAGGGGAACAAAACATATGCTTAGTTTTCTCCAGCTCTGCTACACACCCAGTCCTTATGCCACTGGCGTGCATCTGCCTCGTTTGTTTCCATGGAGCACGGGCCAAGCCTAGTCCCCGTTTCCAGCTCAATGGCGTCCAGCATAGTCTGTTGCTCTGCCCTGGGGGGGAAATAGTGTCTGGGATCGATGGGCACATGTGAAACAGACAGCAGGCTCAAACAGGTGACCCGGTAAACACGCGCAGATGGCAAAACCCCAGGAGACCAGCCACCCACTCACGTCATTCATTCATAGGGCAGAAAACAATTACTATACTTTGTGAATCTTTATTTGTGCACAAAACGCGACCTTTAAAGTCATATCTCTCTCTCTCTGTGCGCACATCACGGCAATCCTTGGCTGCTGCCATAACAACTAATTGACCAACAATCGGAAACTTTACGTCTGTTTGGAGTACTCTCTCCGTGGACAACACTCACACCCCCACCCAGTGAGCTACAGGCATCACCGCTCAGGGTCGAGAGGCGAAACCGGGAGACAGCTGGAGGGGTGGGATACTAGTAGGGAAAGAGTTTTCAAAAGCAGCGTCAGACCACCCTTGGTTTCCATCCCATTGCACTGAACACCGTGTGTATATATATGCTTTATATTGCATACTGTTAACGTTTTCATCCTAATGTGAATATACTGTCAATAGCGTACCAGACACTGCTAAAACAAATGTCATTGCAAAGCAGATATGCCACGTGCACAATGGAAAGTGAATTTGACAACACGGGGAGGGCGGTGTGACATTACTCCGATTTGATTTAAACCACACTTACAGCTGGTGGGTTAAATAGAGTTAGCTAAAGTTACTGAGCCAGCTTGCAAGGTAATTGGCTACCACACAAGATATGCTTGCCAGCTGTGTGGTGTTGTCCCACTGTTTTTATCATCCATCCAGGCAGCGGATAGCTACCGTTTTCTTCAACTGGCTAAGCTAACCGTAGGTATGAAACATCTGCAAAGGAGAAAGGGTAACTAGATAAAGCTGAGAACTAAATGTTTACAGTCATTACTTCGACTACTTAGCAAAATATGTATAAGCTTGCTGCTTAAGGTAAGTAAGGAAAAGAGCTAGCGCTGGAATGTTGGCCAACGCTAACTAGCTAGCTTTTCTACACCGCTATCCCTACCCACACAGCTATGGTATGGAACACCCGTTCGTTCGACTGGGTAAGACAGAAAACCAATCTCCTGCACACGAGCACGGCTAGCAAAAAGCTTGTACTATGTATGCCTGCCAATATTTGAAGACCCCCGAACGAGACTCACAAACCGGGCCTACCCATCCCCAATGTGTGAAATTCCAGTACCCGACATGGTGCAGAAGTATGATGAGGGGCCAGTCGGCTGGGCTGCTTACCTTGCTTACTCTCTATTTTCCCCGACATTTCGTAGCCAGCAGTGATTTCACTCGCCGTAAAAAACAAAAACTTAACTAGCCAGAAACCAAAGCGTCTCGCCGTGTCTCCCTCGATTATTCCTGCATTCTTGGCTCACACATGTGTCAGTAAGATGAATTCGCTGGAGGTACGAGACCAGATTTGTGGCACACATCAACGTGTGAAACTGTTTCTCTCTGTGTCCAAGCAATTTTCACTGAGCGGAGAGTCCAACACATGAGCGCTGCCTTGACCCCGTGCGTCCTCCGCATGATGCACAACAGCACCTCCTCGCGCATGGAATTAGCTACATCGTTCTGTCAACAAGAGGGATTTTAATTTAAATGGAAAGTGCCCCCTGTGGCAACAATCTGTGAAGCATTTTGGGCTGGTCAGAGGTGAGCAATACAATCAAACCGTTTCTAACAGTACTCCGACCAAATACAATAGGCTTATACATTTGTATTTAGGTTTATTTTAAATCTTTATGAAGTCAATCTTGGCTGTAGAAATATATAATTGTTGTCAGAGTGCCCTCTACTGGATATTTTGTAAAGTATGTGAAAGTATTCTATATTATAAGTCTTATAAAATATACTGTATGAGGTTGCTCAGTGTCTGTCAACCCTGGTGGCCCTAACAGACAATCATATGCCTAGTTAAAGGACATAATCCTGGTTTAGTGCTTAAATTAAAGCACTCACAAAGCAGTGTCTGGCACATCATGAAGTAGTCAGTGTGAGGATGCCCTTCTTGTTCTGAATAATTTATATGACTGGCAGAGTGGATCTACGTTCCCTCCTGTCAGTGTGGAGTGATCTGGGTCACCCGCTGATCTCCTGAGGGGCCAGGGGAGAAGAATGGAGTGGAATCTTGGACCTCAAGCTGAGAGGTTGACATGGACATGACTCAAGCTTTTCTCTCAAATCTTCGGCATTTGTGGTATATCACTGTTGAGTTATAGTACATTGTCCTATCAATGTGTGGTGCCAGTTGTAATTGCAGCAGATATATTTGCAATGTGAGAAGAGTGTACTAAAGTCACATGGAGCAGGTCTGCCTTCTGACTTTAGGTAATTAATGTGTATGGGTACATATCTGTACAGTATGTGTGTGCACTTGTACAGTATGTGTGTGCGCATGCACACATTGGTGTGTGTGTACACTGTGTGTGTGTGGAATGCATTTCCAGGGGCTATGGTGAAATCACAGAGAGGAAAAATGGAACAGTGAGTTCCTGCGGAGAGACGGGCCTGTCAGGACAGGATAGAGCACTGCTCATTGACAGAATGATTGTCTGCTAGTTAGCTGTTTCCCTATGGGTGCCTCAACATACAGCACAGCCAATGCCTCTGCCAGTTCTTCCACGTAGCTCTAAGCTCCTGCTATTTACTCCATATCACTGAGTGATTAGTCAGTGTCATTCCATTCAATATTGTTCACATTATTTATTTTGATTGTCACCCACAATGTTGTTCATTGGCTGCAGGTGAGTTTTGTTTGATAGTGTCACCCACAATGTGATTTTGTATGTAGACACGTTAGTGTACTTTGTACAGTGGTGTGGTGTGTAGTAGATATGACCAACTTTGCCCCAGGACTTTATTAGGAAAGAGGAAAACGGATGAGGAAGTAGAATATTGATGATGACGATGATATCAGGGTAGTCAACTCAAGGGTTGGTCACTGTATTAATAAGGATATTTTACACAGAGCATTACATGTACTGTATTAGAGTGTTACCCAATCCTGGTCCTGGTACCCAAAGGTACGTCATGCTACAGCCACATTTAATCCAAACAGTGACAATGTAACCTACTTTGGCCTTTCCACTTCTAGTGATCACCTGGTGGTAGATGTGTTTGTTTGTCGCCATTTTTGGTAGAATCAAAGATTGTACAGTCAGGTTTCCAGTTTCCACCCTTCTGCTAGAATCAGAACCAGAATAGAAAAGCTACTGGCGGACACCTAGGGGCCACACTTTGACAACACACTCTGAGTGACAGAAAAAGAGAGGAAAAGCAAAGCACTGCCATTCTTTTATTTTCCACCAAGCGGTGCTCCAAGGCTGCGTTAGATCCATGTGTTTAGAGCGGGACTCACTGAGTCTCCATTGTGCAAAATGTTGGATTGGATTCTGTATGACACCATCTCAGAACAATAACAGTACTGTATACTGTTACTATGGTAATAACATCTAATTAAACTCTAACCCCCCAAAGGAAGTAGTATTGTAAGAACTTTCTGAGTATTCAAATGGAAAAGTCTAAACAGAATCCTTGGGACGTCCTAACTCTGACGTCATACCATTGAAGTTGAAATTTAAAATGGTTAAGGTAAGGGTTAAGGTTAGGTTATGGTTAAGGTTAGGGTTTAGGGTCGGGACTTCCCACTAACCATATTCAAAGTGCCAGTTCTCACAGAATTTGATAAATCAGACTATTATCCTGATTTAACAAGAGATTGTGAGAAGTTTGGGTATGGTTTGTGGTCAGAGGTTTAAAATGGAGATATGGATCAAATAATCGGTTATTCAGGGGTGATGTGGGAGTTCCAGAGCTGGACTGGTTTTGGTTCTGACTGCTGGACTGATCTAGTTTAGTCTGGATCTGTTTTACAGAAGGCCACCAGTAGATAACAAGGGGTTTAGTCTGGAGCTCAGGGGCATAGTGAGCCTGTTTTTAGAACAGTAGGATGTCAGTACAGAGGGAGCAGAGAGACGTAGCCTATGTTTGATCTCCACGATGGTGGGCGTAGAGCAGAGAGCTCAAACCCAGTTTAGGTTTCCGTTAACCTTGGGCTGGCCACCGGGACTCTCCCTCCCTCACACATCAGAGAGCTGCGGAGAGAGGGAGGAATCAGTGAGGCTTAGAAAGACTGAATACATTTTCAGAAGGGGAAAAAAACACCCAACAACAAATGGAGTCCTCTGTCTTTGGCCCCTCTGCGATGACACGCCATCGACTGCATTTCTCAGAAGCATTTTGTTCAATGGCGGAATTAAGATGAACGGCCCAAGATAGCGTTGGGGGGGGGGGGGGGGGGGGTTTGAACCGTAGCCGATACAGCCAGGAGATTGGAGGGTTGAGCCGTGGGCGACGAGTTACGAGGTGTCCAGGTTGGAACCCTCAATACTGCATGAGAGTAGAGCACTCTGTCACTGACACAAACATACAGATACACATGGAGACAAGGTCAGGAGACTAGGAGGAGAGCTATAGGAAGGCACTTACACACACATAAACAGACAGATGTGCAAGGGCACACGCACTGTATGAAATACTATTTTTACACACCTATTCACAGACCAACAAAGACACAAAGGTTAAAATAATCTCTCACATCCAGCCTCTCAGACACACACAGTACACACACACACACACACACTGGCTCTAACACATAGGAATGATTTCTGTGCTGAGCCAGGCATTGTTGTGCTGCTGCTCTTTGCAGCGCTACGGGGCGGTTGCCTTGGCTGGCTTTTGGAGAGCAGAGCTGCTTTTCAGGATCTCTCTGTCCTAGCGCTCTGACAGTGGGGATTCTCTCTCTCTGTCTCTGTCTCTCCCTCTGTGGAACGTTCAAACGGTGGGGTTGACCCCTCTCTGTGGTCTTCGTCACCAGACCTCCTGACTGACATTTCACTCCGAGAGCAGAGGGAGGCCGCAGCCAGGCTGCGCTCTAGGCCCCGTAGGAACCCTCCGTCTCAGAGGTCAATGGAAGACCCCAGGGGACACAGACAGCGGTCAACAGGCCATAGAGAGAGAGTGGCAACGGCCCCAAGACACATCCCTGTGGTACACCCCCACGTAACTCTCTCCACTCATTTAGTAAATGTCATCCATTCATCCTGTCCTTCATTCAGCTATGCAGGACGGAAGCATTTAATGAAGCGTTTGAAGTCGCCCCTTAAGGCCACCTCTGCCATACAGGACACCCCCCTAGGTGACCTCTGACTCCTGCAGTATCAGATTCACAGTAATACTGTAATATCTATTGTTATTATTCAACACAACAGCTGGCGTTGTATTATTCATACAATAGAGACATTTTGTTTGGAATTCTAGATTTATTGTTTTGGTACAATTTTTTAAAAATATTTCATAAACAATACAAAACATACACATACGACAACATCATACAAACATCAACTATATCCCACCTGCCCAGACCCACTAGCACACACCCCCATCTCCATCAACTATATCCCACCTGCCCAGACCCACTAGCACACACCCCCATCTCCATCAACTATATCCCACCTGCCCAGACCCACTAGCACACACCCCCATCTCCATCAACTATATCCCACCTGCCCAGACCCACTAGCACACACCCCCATCTCCATCAACTATATCCCACCTGCCCAGACCCACTAGCACACACCCCCATCTCCAGCGCCCGCATCACTTTCCACCACATGGCCTGAAACTGCATCATTTTGTTTCTCTCAGTAGCCCACGCACATTAAATATGTAAATAATAAATAATTCGATTTTTCCATTGTGTTAATGATGGCGGATTTATTGATTTCTACGTTTTTAGTATACATTTTATTCAAGATGCGTGATGAAAAGAGAATCATCCAACCCATCGGGTATCTCACTACACCCCAATATGCCATGTCTTGAAATATGCAGACAGACGGGGCCACACTTGAAATATTTCTGACAGACAATTTTCTAGCTCCGCCCACAACTTCCAGACTTTTTAGTATTCCCAGAAAACATGGATTATTGAGTCATTATTAGCTTTACACTTAAGACATGACTCTGCCATTGTGCTGTATAATTTATGAATTTTGTCTCTTGTATAATACATTCTATACATTAGTTTATACTGGATTAAGCGTAGATTTTTGTTAACTTTAATTTAATTAGTTATGCTCCAACTTTCCCTTCATCTTGTGCCAACATCCGTTATTTTTAAGTCTTGGTTCCAAAAAGAGCTTGTCAGTTGGATATGCTCTCTGCAAGGTTTTATATATCTTACCTATCAGTTTTGTTTGGAATTCAATGAAACTTTATGTTTTGGGTGAGTGAAGATGGCTAAAAACAACAAGCACTGACTCAAAAGTTTTTTTTTTTTTTTACAGGGGCAGGTGGTGAAAATAGTCTGGAGAGGCAGGGGCATCTGGAGAGGCAGGGGGGCCTGTAGAGGCAGGGGGGTCTGTAGAGGCAGGGGGGTCTGTGGGTCTGTAGAGGCAGGGGGGTCTGTGGGTCTGTAGAGAAAGGGGGGTCTGTGGGTCTGTAGAGAAAGGGGGGTCTGTGGGTCTGTAGAGGTAGGGGGGTCTGTGGGTCTGTAGAGGCAGGGGGGTCTGTGGGTCTGTAGAGAAAGGGGGGTCTGTGGGTCTGTAGAGAAGGGGGGGTCTGTGGGTCTGTAGAGAAAGGGGGGTCTATGGGTCTGTAGGGGGGTCTGTGGGTCTGTAGAGGTAGGGGAGTCTGTGGGTCTGTAGAGGTAGGGGAGTCTGTGGGTCTGTAGAGAAAGGGGGGTCTGTGGGTCTGTAGAGAAAGGGGGGTCTGTGGGTCTGTAGAGGTAGGGGGGTCTGTAGAGGCAGGGGGGTCTGTGGGTCTGTAGAGGCAGGGGGCTCTGTAGATGCAGGGGCGTCTGTGGGTCTGTACAGGCAGGGGGGTCTGTAGATGCAGGGACGTTTGTGGTTCTGTAGAGACAGGGGCGTCTGTAGAGACAGGGGCGTCTGTAGAGGCAGGGGGGTCTGTAGAGGCAGGGGGGTCTGTTGGTCTGTAGAGGCATGGGCGTCTGTGGGTCTGTAGAGGCAGGGGGTCTGTGGGTCTGTAGAGGCATGTGCGTCTGTTGGTCTGTAGAGGCAGGGGGGTCTGTGGGTCTGTAGAGGCAGGGGGGGGTCTGTAGAGGCAGGGGCGTCTGTAGAGGCAGAGGGGTCTGTAGAGGCAGAGGGGTCTGTAGAGACAGGGGCGTCTGTAGAGGCAGGGGGGTCTGTAGAGGCAGGGGCGTCTGTAGAGGCAGAGGGGTCTGTAGAGGTAGGGAGTCTGTAGAGGCATGGGCGTCTGTTGGTCTGTAGAGGCATGGGCGTCTGTGGGTCTGTAGAGGCAGGGGGTCTGTGGGTCTGTAGAGGCATGGGCGTCTGTTGGTCTGTAGAGGCAGGGGGGTCTGTGGGTCTGTAGAGGCAGGGGGGGGTCTGTGGGTCTGTAGAGGCAGGGGGGTCTGTGGGTCTGGAGAGGCAGGGGGGTCTGTGGGTCTGGAGAGGCAGGGGGTCTGTAGAGGCAGGGGGGTCTGTGGGTCTGGAGAGGCAGGGGGTCTGTGGGTCTGGAGAGGCAGGGGGTCTGTAGAGGCAGGGGGGTCTGTGGGTCTGTAGAGGCAGGGGGGTCTGTGGAAGGTGGTGGTTTATTCATCCATTATGGTCCTGCTGTGGTCTGCCCATGGGGTGCTATACTGCCTAGTAGGTCTGTGGATTACCAGTCTGATAATCCACATAAGGGCAGTTCACTGTACCAGGCCCACTGATTAAGTAAGTAATGGATTGGATCAGGTAGTTACTGGTAAATTAAGAATAGTATTGCACGCAATTCAAGCCTTAGGTAGAATAAGATGGCTGTGTTTTTCTGGCGCTAGAATTAGGTAGGTGAGTGCATTTATGAATTCATGAAGTGTTGCAGTGGAAAAATGAAAGCGGTGCTTTTTCTTTGACATATTTAATGTGTGGCTCAGACTGTCACATGCAGAGCAAGTCAGACTTAATCGCTCCCACTGTTGGGCGAAAACACACACTGACAGGTCATTATCAATGTAGAGCTGCACGCACACGCACGCACACACACACACGTTTATAAACACGTACACACAGCACCTGTTTAGAAACGCATACACATTTTAAAACACGCACACACACACACACCAACTTCCCTCTCAGTATATGTCCCACCGACAAACACACAGAGAGAACCACAGACACCAAACTCCAGCGAACAGGAACAGTAGCAGTCAGTCTGGCAGGCAGCACTGTAACGCTGTGTTGACAACTTTCCAGGAGATCATTTTGCAAAGGAAGGTACATCTGTTGAGCCGTGACAGACTGTGACAGCCACTGGGTTGTTCAGGCGGCTTTTTCACTGTGATGTAGTGTGGTGAACTCCAGGTTCCTTCTATGCACACTGAGTAACCCAGTTTACATTCTGTAGGAGAGGAACTGAGAGGAGCCCCGAAGCCTCACAGAACAGCTATGGTATTGCACTGGATACTGTTTGTTTAATTGTCAAAAACAAATCCTGCTATAAGAAACATGAAACAGCGGATCCTCCCAAAGCTACACACATTAACAAAACACACATACCGGTAGACTCACAGACATCAGAGGCTCTGTCTCTTTCTGTCTCCATCTCTACAGTGTTATAGAATTCAGACTGTCTGGGGAATTTCCATGTAAAGAAAAAAACATCAGCACTAACGTGAAGTTCATAGGAGCATATCAAATTTGGTGTCAAATCAAAGCTAAGAGTCTATATTTTCGAGAAATTAAGGCATATATAAAAGGCATATAATTGTTCTAAAATGTTCCTTCCTAAAAAAAAAAGAGGAATAAGCGAAGGCTTTGATTTCTGGTCACACAGATGGAGAAGGGCTCTTTAGAAAACATCTGGCAGAAGAAGTCTTAAAGGGTATTAGAAATACATCAAAACACAGTAATGTTGAAGTAAAGACCCCTGCCAACTAAATCAACATTTTATATTTAGTTTTGCAGAAATGAGTTGCTTTCTGTAAGTTTAATAAATATTGCCTGGTGTCTTGTCATTCTGTTACCAAAAACCCACAACATATCTTTAAGATATTTTAGAATTTCTCTCCCTCATGAGGAGGGAGGATAATGACAGTTCAGAGGTAACAAGTAAAGGTAGACCTACCAAGTAGTTAGTGTTTTTACTGATAACGGTTTGGTTTAGGATTTATTAAGTGATTAAAACGCCCAAAAATCTGTAGTAGAATGACTGCAACTGAATTGGCTACAAGGGGAATTCATAGTAGTCACAAACCACAGTTGGCTTGCCTGCTACTGTCCTCCCTTCCACTGGCATACTGTTATATTCAGCTCATAACTGTTCTTTCTATTTCTGTCACGTGGTGGTCAAAGCAATAGTGTGAAAACAGTCTGGACAATCCCTCCTTCCCTCTCTCCAGTTAATGTCACCGCTCCCGGATCTTACTGACAGCTACCCATGAGCTACCTCTCTTTCCATTTATCGTAACCAGCCCTCTCACCCACTGAGGGCCGACCGACACCGGACATCCATGGAAGTTGAAAAGTAGTAGACATTTTGTCAGTCCACATCTAAACCAATCATAGATGTCTGTTTCACAGGTTTGGACAACACGGCACAGTACAGTAGAGTACAGTACAGAAAAGTATAGGTCAGTATACTGTTTTGTACTGTACTGTACTCTAGTTTACTGTACTGTACTCTACTGTGAGTTCCAAACTTGTGAAATATATGACTGGTACAGATTTGGTGACCAACCAAATGTGGTCTTGTTTGGGAGCAGAGCTCATTAGAATAGTAGCCAGTGTGTAGTATAATACCCAAACATGCAAAGGTGGGATATTATGTTTTTTCGACCTTTGTGTACCTATTCAGGGTACATGAAGAGGATGACATTCATCATTATGCATTTCTGTATAGTACAGATCAGGGACCCATGTTGTCATTCTGTTACCATCATTCTGTTACCAGGTGTTAATCCACTTCACTTACTGTAGTTCAATAACCAAAATATATTTTCTAACTCAAGGTTTCATATTATAGCTGGCACCCCATTCTTTCTGCAGACATCTTTGAATCTTAATTCAAAGTTTTTTACTGTCATTCTGTTACCTAAATTTACATCTGCACTGTTCTTTGAGTAAATGTGTTTTTGTAAAATGTTCAGTGGAAATTGTTAAAAGTAGTCCACTTTAAATGTAGTATGGTTTGTTTAACTTTGCAATAAACATTTTATTTTTGTTTGGCATACTTTTAAAGTGGAAAATCGAAGTCTCAGCGTCATTCTATTACAGTGGAATTGCCCTCTGTCTTCAAACATCTCTCATACATAGCCCAAAGAAGGATCTATGCTGGCTTACTGCATGTTTGCTCTTTACTCGGGTTGAGGTCACTGCCCTGGGACAGTGTGTGTGTGTGGTGTTGAGTGACCCAGACAGACCCATATAAAAACCATTACCTGCTGCTTCATTCCTACATTCCTGTAGCCCAGTTTCACACTACTGAGCTGAGCCAAGCTGTACTGCGTTGGCCTGGTTCTTTATGTTAAAATAAAATATCAGAGCCAGCCAGCACGATAGTGTGAAAAGGGTATTAGAGAGGGGCAAATGGGTCTAAAGAGTAGCAGAGGTTAAAAGTAATCTAGATCCAGCGTTAATCTGATGAACACTCCATCCATCCACTGGAACAAAGGCAGATTATCATCAGGAGTGGTAGAAAAGGGGATTAGAGAAGGATCAATAGCTGGAACATAAATGTGCAGTGATTTCAGAGACAAAGGAGTAATCCTCAAGGCAGTTGTTTGAGTTGTTTCTGTAAATCCACAAATAACACAGGAGCAGGGGATGACAGGCACAAGACCCCATATGAGTGACAGTTATACATACATAGGAGATACTGTATATCAGGTGTAGGACCCAGACAAAGAGACAGGGGAGAATAGGCCACCTCAGTGACCTCAGAATGGCAATGGTCTCAAGACGCATTCCTGTGGAATACCCCCTCCTACTCACCACTCACTTAGTGGTGTAAATATCTTCCACCAAGAGTGTGAATTACAGTGGGGAAAAAAAGTATTTAGTCAGCCACCAATTGTGCATGTTCTCCCACTTAAAAAGATGAGAGAGGCCTGTACTTTTCATCATAGGTACACGTCAACTATAAACAGACAAATTGAGAAAAGAAATTCCAGAAAATCACATTATAGGATTTTTAATGAATTTATTTGCAAATTATGGTGGAAAATAAGTATTTGGTCAATAACAAAAGTTTCTCAATACTTTGTTATATACCCTTTGTTGGCAATGACACAGGTCAAACGTTTTCTGTAAGTCTTCACAAGGTTTTCACACACTGTTGCTGGTATTTTGGCCCATTCCTCCATGCAGATCTCCTCTAGAGCAGTGATGTTTTGTGGCTGTCGCTGGGCAACACGGACTTTCAGCTCCCTCCAAAGATTTTCTATGGGGTTGAGATCTGGAGACTGGCTAGGCCACTCCAGGACCTTGAAATGCTTCTTACGAAGCCACTCCTTCGTTGCCCGGCGGTGTGTTTGGGATCATTGTCATGCTGAAAGATCCAGCCACGTTTCATCTTCAATGCCCTTGCTGATGGAAGGAGGTTTTCACTCAAAATCTCACGATACATGGCCCCATTCATTCTTTCCTTTACACGGATCAGTCGACCTGGTCCCTTTGCAGAAAAACAGCCCCAAAGCATGATGTTTCCACCCCCATGCTTCACAGTAGGTATGGTGTTCTTTGGATGCAACTCAGCATTCTTTGTCCTCCAAACACGACGAGTTGAGTTTTTACCAAAAAGTTCTATTTTGGTTTCATCTGACCATATGACATTCTCCCAATCCTCTTCTGGATCATCCAAATGCACTCTAGCAAACTTCAGACGGGCCTGGCTTAAGCAGGGGGACACGTCTGGCACTGCAGGATTTGAGTCCCTGGCGGCGTAGTGTGTTACTGATGGTAGGCTTTGTTACTTTGGTCCCAGCTCTCTGCAGGTCATTCACTAGGTCCCCCCGTGTGGTTCTGGGATATTTGCTCACCGTTCTTGTGATCATTTTGACCCCACGGGGTGAGATCTTGCGTGGAGCCCCAGATCGAGGGAGATTATCAGTGGCCTTGTATGTCTTCCATTTCCTAATAATTGCTCCCACAGTTGATTTCTTCAAACCAAGCTGCTTACCTATTGCAGATTCAGTCTTCCCAGCCTGGTGCAGGTCTACAATTTTGTTTCTGGTGTCCTTTGACAGCTCTTTGGTCTTGGCCGTAGTGGAGTTTGGAGTATGACTGTTTGAGGTTGTGGACAGGTGTCTTTTATACTGATAACAAGTTCAAACAGGTGCCATTAATACAGGTAACGAGTGGAGGACAGAGGAGCCTCTTAAAGAAGAAGTTACAGGTCTGTGAGAGCCAGAAATCTTGCTTGTTTGTAGGTGACCAAATACTTATTTTCCACCATAATTTGCAAATAAATTCATTAAAAATCCTACAATGTGATTTTCTGGATTTTTTTTCCTCATTTTGTCTGTCATAGTTGACGTGTACCTATGATGAAAATTACAGGCCTCTCTCATCTTTTTAAGTGGGAGAACTTGCACAGTTGGTGGCTGACTAAATACTTTTTTTCCCCACTGTATACCGTGACATTCAGGAGAGTCTCGCGCTTGCACAAAAAAAAGCTGCCCTGTAATTCGCACCCCCCTGCCCCGTAATTTGCACTTGGCCAGTCACTGATATTGATCAATTAAATCAGTTGATGAAATACATTATTAGAGTCAGGTGGTGCCTGGTTGGAACTAAACCCTGCACTACCTGTGCGGCACTACAGGACCAGGGTTGTTTACGTCGATACTCTATGCATATCATCATTACATCACTTCTTATCACTTTTCACACTTATCGACTGTACAGCAAGATAACAAAAAGTAATACCCACCACAGCCAATATCCACCACGGCCTCACAAGTCTCACCCAGTCAGGATGGTGAGACTGCCAGCAACTGATTTTTTTTTTTGTGGCCCCAAACGGTAGGTGAACTCTTCATGTTCATCCCAGCATCCCATTAAAATGCAGGCCTTCACCAAAATGGCAGCCACACAGAGAGAGCAGAGGGAATGAAATCAGGATGCAGATTGCCTGCCATTTCAAAGACAAAATGGCAGCCGTGAGTGATAAATAGATGAAAATTACCCCACAGTTTCCCGGGCCCCTCTGCCCCAGTCTTTGATCTCTGCTCCTAATGAGTGTTCAAAACGGAGCCAGAGATGAGAAGACCAATGCTTTTCAAACGGACCATTGATTTTGGGGGAAGACCTGGGGTTTAAGAGAACCCGATTTGGTTTGATTTGATTTGAACCACATTACAAGACGATGGCACTACTACGAACATTAGTATTCTCAAGAACTAGCCTATCTAGCCAATCCACTCAATTTAAGGTCATTTTCATCATAATGAACTGAAAATGATACACACACGTTTCTGTAAGAAGTCAAAAAAGGCTTGTTGTATACTGTAAACACGTAACTTAACAATGTCAATAATTCTCTTTGTAGAAAAACGCCGCCCCACGCCCACCTCGTGGTAAATATGTCGGCTGGATTTGTAGGGGTTGGATTAAGTGCTAAACCACAGGTGGGCTGAGAGATTGCCAGGGGGGAAATATTTGTTCAGCCCACCAAAGTGCTTGTGTGTACAGAACCTTGAGTTAAAGCAGCAAAGCAAAATCTCTCTGTGTAAAAATATGCGGCTGGAGATCCAATCAAAAGGAATATTTAATGTGTTCCGCCTTGTTCGGATTCCGAGTACAGAATGCTAGTGTGTGTGTGGGTGTGTTCTCAACTTTACCAGGTGACAGACACATACTACTGTAGTGTTCAATATACAGTACTAAGATACCTAGAAAATGGACGCCTGTACAGTACATCAAATCACAGGCATCACACAGCATCTAAAACTAAATGGGACCAACAATGGTGTTGTGGACCAATCAAAAAACGGTAACATTTGGCTAATCATTTTATACTGAGGATGAGATGGCAGGTAGCCTAGTTAAGAGCGTTGGGCCTGTAACTGAAAGGTTGCTAGTTTGAATCCCTGAGCCGTCTAGGTGAAAAATCTGTTGATGTGCCCTTGAGCAAGGCACTTAACCCTAATTGCTCCTGTAAGTCATTCTGGATAAGCGTGTCTACTAAATGACTAAAATGTAAAAAATGATGAAACCGTTAGCGGAAGGATTGGTCTTAACCCGTGACTCATTGAAAGTCCTTAATGATGATACTCTAACTCAAACCCCCTCAGGCCGCAGAAGCAGCAAGACATCAAAGAACATCTTGACAGACAATCAGACTCTGTGTTGCATGTTAAACCCTCTCTTCTTTGTAAGTGTATTATTTAAAAAAGCCCTCACGCATCATCAACATAAATGTCATCAGCCTCACTAAATGTACTGGATGGGAGACCTGAGGACATGCACCTTTTCATACACTCCTTCAGATATATTTTTTCACGGTCATCAAACGACTCAGGCAGTGTGTGTGTTAATGTGTGTGTGTGTGGGTGGTTGCATTTGTGTGTGTGTGTGTTCGTAGCCAGGGCCTGCTTAAGCATCATTAGAGGCGTGTGCGTGCGCATGTGTGTGTGTGTGTATGTGCCTGCCTGCCTGTGTACGCGTGTGTGTGTGTGTGTGTGTGTGTTTGTGGACACTCGCTAATTATGGCTAAGCTCTCCCTCTCCAACACATTCCAGAGCTTGTCTCCTTTGTTCCTTTGTTCCTTCACACAGCCGTCAGTCCATCGGTAACGATGTTCTCTCATCAGATGTTCTCAACATAAATAGAGTGTTTGGTATTATAATCCGGCTCGCCTTAGTTAGAGACAAATTACTTGACTAATTTCACAATGTTATGTGGTTGTGAGGAAATGATTAAAGATGCATACTGTTATCAAAGGATGATAGACTGGTGTGTGTGTGTGTTTGTGTGGGGCGGGGGTCTCTGTGTGTGTGTGTGTGGGGGGGGGGGCGGGGGTCTCTGTGTGTGTGTGGGGGGGGGGGGGGCGGGGGTCTCTGTGTGTGTGTGTGTGTGTGGTGCAGGGGTCTCTGTGTGTGTGTGTGTGTGTGTGTGGAGCGGGGGTCTCTGTGTGTGTGTGTGTGTGGGGGTGGGGGTCTCTGTGTGTGTGTGTGGGGGCGGGGGACTGTGTGTGTGTGTGTGTGTGGGGGGGCAGGGGTCTCTGTGTGTGTGTGTGGGGGGGGGGGCGGGGGTCTGTGTGTATGTGTGTGTGTGTGTGTGGGGGGGGGGGGGCGGGGGTCTCTGTGTGGGTGTGTGTGGGGGGGGCGGGGGTCTCTGTGTGTGTGAGTGTGTGGGGCGGGGGTCTCTGTGTGTGTTAATTTCACAATGTTATGTGGTTGTGAGGAAATGATTAAAGATGCATACTGTTATCAAAGGATGATAGACTGGTGTGTGTGTGTGTTTGTGTGGGGCGGGGGTCTCTGTGTGTGTGTGTGTGTGGGGGGGGGGCGGGGGTCTCTGTGTGTGTGGGGGGGGGGGGGGCGGGGGTCTCTGTGTGTGTGTGTGTGTGTGTGGTGCAGGGGTCTCTGTGTGTGTGTGTGTGTGTGTGTGGGGGGGGGGTCTCTGTGTGTGTGTGTGTGTGGGGGCGGGGGTCTCTGTGTGTGTGTGGGGGCGGGGGACTGTGTGTGTGTGTGTGTGTGGGGGCAGGGGTCTCTGTGTGTGTGTGTGTGGGGGGGCGGGGGTCTGTGTGTATGTGTGTGTGTGTGGGGGGGGGGGGGCGGGGGTCTCTGTGTGGGTGTGTGTGGGGGGGGCGGGGGTCTCTGAGTGTGTGGGGCGGGGGTCTCTGTGTGTGTGGTGCAGGGGTCTCTGTGTGTGTGTGGGGGGGGTCTCTGTGTGTGCGTGTGTGTGGGGCGAGGGTCTGTGTGTGTGTGGGGTGGGGGGGGCTCTGTGTGTGGGTGTGTGTGGGGCGGGGGTCTCTGTGTGTGTGTGTGTGTGTGGGGGGGGGGGGGGGGGTCTCTGTGGACACACCTTCAAATTAGTGGATTCAGCTATTTCAGCCACACCCTGACAGGTGTATTAAATGGAGCACACAGCCATGCAATCTCCATAGACAAACACTGACAGTAGAATGGCCTTACTGAAGAGCTCAGTGACTTTCAACGTGGCACCATCATAGGATGCCACCTTTCCAACAAGTCAGTTCATCAAATTTCTGCCCTGCTAGAGCTGCCCCAGTCAACTGTAAGTGCTGTTATTGTGAAGTGGAAATGTCTAGGAGCAACAACGGCTCAGCCGCGAAGTGGTAGGCCACACAAGCTCACAGAACGGGACCGCTGAGTGCTGAAGCGTGTAGCACGTAAAAATAATCTGTCCTCGGTTGTAACAGTCACTGCCGAGTTCCAAACTGCATCTGGAAGCAAAGTCAGCACAATAACTGTTCGTCGGGAGCTTCATGAAATGGTTTTCTATGGCCGAGCAGCCACACACAAGCCTAAGATCTCCATGCGCAATGCCAAGCGTCGGCTGGAGTGGTGTAAAGCTCGCCACCATTGGACCCTGGAGCAGTGGAAACGTGTTCTCTGGAGTGATGAATCACGCGTCACCATTTGGCAGTCCAACAGACAAATCTGGCTTTGGCGGATGCCAGGAGAACACTACCTGCCCCAAATACATAGTGCCAACTGTAACGTTTGGTGGAGGAGGAATAATGGTCTGGGGCTGTTTTTCATGGTTCGGGCTAGGCCTCTTAGTTCAAGTGAAGGGAAATCTTAACGCTACAGCATACAATGACATTCTTGACGATTCTATGCTTCCAACTTTGTGGCTACAGTTTGGGGAAGGCCCTTTCCTGTTTCAGCATGACAATGCCCCAGTGCAAAAAGCGAGGTCCATACAGAAATGGTTTGTCGAGATTGGTATGGAAGAACTTGACTGGCCTGCACAAAGCCCTGACCTCAACCCAATCGAACACCTTTGGGATGAATTGGAACGCTGACTGCGAGCCAGGCCTAATCGCCCAACATCAGTGCCCGACCTCACTAATGCTCTTGTGGCTGAATGGAAGCAAGTCCCCGCAGCAATGTTCCAACATCTAGTGGAAAGCCTTTCCAGAAGAGTGGAGGCTGTTATAGCAGCAAAGGGGCGGACCAACTCCATATTAATGCCCGTGAGTTTGGAATGAGATGTTTGATGAGCAGGTGTCCCCATATTCTTGGTCATGTAGTGTATCTCTCCCTCCATTTATCTCTCCCTCTACACACACACACACACACACACACACACACACACACACACACACACACACACTCACGGAGGTGCACAAACACATACGCATGCGCACGCAGGTATACATGCATGCACGCAAGCACCCCCTCCCCCCTACATCCAAACCTGACCACAGTTGTTGCCCTCCACCATCACTCCAGGTCATATCCCATTTAGCAGAGGAGAGAAACCAAATAATGGATTCCATTGGTACTGTACCAGTGTGAGTTGAACCACTCACCTTCACCGGGATGTCTATGTAGATCTGCTCTAGAATATTAACACCTGAACACACCAGGAGTATTTCTACGGCTGTTCTGGGATCAGACCATGTTGACATCACTTCATAAACTGCACTGCCCCCTTGTTCCCTGGTTGCCCGGGGCGATAACAGATTAGAGCGTAATGTGGACTGATCTCTCTCCCTCACAGGCCCGGCCCTGACAGAACCCTACAGCTCACTGCAGTGCACTCATCTCCACACACAGGGGTGCTGGTGTGTGTGTGTGTTTATGTGTGGCTAGATGTGCAAGACTGTGTGTCTGTCACTGTGCATTGGTGTGTGTGCACGCATGTTGGGGGTTATTTTTCGTGATATCCAATTGGTAGGTACAGTCTTGTCCCATCGCTGCAACTCCACTACGGACTCAGGAGAGGCGAAGGTCGAGAGCCATGCATCCTCCGAAACACGGCCCTGCCAAGCCACACTGCTTCTTGACACACTGCCCGCTTAACACGGAAGCCAGCCGCACCAATGTGTTGGAGGAAACACTGTACAACTGGTGACCGAAGTCAGCGTGCATGCTCCCGGTCCACCACAGGAGCCACTAGAGCGCAATGGGGTCAATGACATCCCGGCCAGCGAAACCCTTCCCTAACCCGGACGACGCTGGGCCAATTGTGCGCAAGCCTCATGGGTCTCCTGGTCACGGCCGGCTGCGACACAGCCTGGGATCGAACCCGGGTCTGTAGTGACACCTCTAGCACTGCAATGCAGTGCCTAAGACAGCTGCGCCACTCGGGAGGCCCCCACTGCATTTAACATTTTTTTCTTCATTTTTTTCTTCTGGATCTTTCTGCAGGTTAATTTCTCTCTTTCCATCTCTAGGCTGTCAACTCCGGGTTCTGAGTCATTTTTTACAGGCCGCCGTTGCCGAGGACGGACTGATTGAGTTGTGGGCTTTTTCTGAGAGGGTAAAGAACAAGATTAATGTGCAACCACTAGAACCGTCCCCCCGGAAAACACAGCCAGGTAAAGCAGGCCCTACAGACAAAAGGAATGTCAAATAATAGTAGTTGATAAACAAAAGCAAATGACTTTAGATTAGACCAGGGGTCTGATGTAATATGTACACCTAGACCCTTCCTAATGTCTGACACCGGTGTGTGGGGGGTAGGTGTGTTGTGTGTGTGGGGAGTAGGTGTGTTTGTGTGTGTGGGGGGTAGGAGTGCTTGTGTGTGTGGGGGGGTAGGTGTGTTTGTGTGTGTGTGTGTAGGGGGGGTAGGTGTGTTTGTGTGTGTGGGGGGGATAGGTGTGTTTGTGTGTGTGTGGGGGGTTGGAGTGTGTGGGGGGTAGGTGTGTTTGTGTGTGTGTGGGGGGGGGGGGGGTAGGTGTGTTTGTGTGTGGGGGGGTAGGTGTGTTTGTGTGTGGGGGGGGGGGTAGGGGTGGTTGTGTGTGTGGGGGCGTAGTTGTGTTTGTTGTGTGGGGGGGGGTAGGTGTGTTTGTGTGTGTGGGGGTAGGTGTTTGTGTGTGGGGGGGGGGTGGGTGTGTGTGTGTGTGGGGGGGGGTAGGTGTGTGTGTGTGTGGGGGGGTAGGAGTGTGTGTGGGGGTGTGGTGTGTGTGTGTTTGGGGGGGTAGGTGTGTGTGTGGTGGGGGGGGGTAGGTGTGTTTGTGTGTGTGGGGGGTAGGAGTGTGTGTGTGTGTGGGGGGGTAGGTGTGTGTGTGTTGTGTGTGTGGGGGGTAGGAGTGTGTGTGTGTGTGGGGGGGTAGGTGTTTGTGTGTGTGGGGGGGGTAAGGTGTGTTTGTTTTGTGTGGGGGGTAGGAGTGTTTGTGTGTG